>NW_020171764.1:321790-340591 GCF_003031525.2 Neophocaena asiaeorientalis asiaeorientalis
AATCTTTTGGAGGAAAAAAGGATATGTACCAGTGTCAGGATTTCCCTGCTCCTGCCTTCCCCACCCAGAGCATCCTGCCATTTAATCTTCCTTTAAATGACTGCTTAGACTAGAGCCTCTTCTCCTGCCCCTTCTATTTCTCTTCCAATCAGGACCTTTTAGACACTGGGAACTGTTCAATTCTTACTCTGTCAGGCCCGTGGGCCATGCAAGTAGGTCCTTTAAATCTCAATGCCAGTTGTAGTATGGGTGCTGTCATCTTCCATTACAGGTAGGTAGGTCTGTGTGTCACTTCAGTAGGCTTGTGTATTCACTTCTTTCACTTTTTCTGACTCATGTTCCAGGACCTGTTTGTGATAGAACAGTAAATACCCTTCACTGTCCAGAACGTCCTTAATACTGGCCTTGGTGATGACGGCATCATCACACTTGAACCACTGGTCCTTGTGGTGCCGGATGAAGCTGGTGTAGTGGCCACTCTCCAAGGTTCCTTGGTGATTAACCACAGCAAACAAGGAATACTTATTCTCGTCGTTTCCACTATTGGTTGGCAGCTGCAACTGTCCATTCATCCTGCTCTCTTTACTCGAGGCCATGAATGGTGTCATATCCAGCTCCAGAGGAAAGGATATGTATGTAGTGATCTTGCGCCTCTGTTTGGCTGAGTGTTCAAACCGTTTGAAATGAAAACAGGCAACGACAGGTAATTTATTCATTGTGAGCTGTTTGGTAGATTCCTGGTAGCTTTGGCAACTACCGCACTTGATTTTGGCACTGCTTCCTAAGTGCTCTGGCCTCGTAAACCTTCGCAGGCAGTCCGTGAGGGTGGTGATTCCTGGTATGTGGCTTTCCCCATTCACACTGCTCTCCCTCCCTGGGCTCATAGGCCAGAAGGAGGTGCAAGAGCCAGGCAAGTCCAAACTGATGTCCCAGCATGGGTCTATCGTGGTGGAGACACCATGGCAGGCTTGACAGGTAACATCAGATTGCAGGCCACCTGTGAAGATTTGGTCAATGATGCAGTTACAGTGGTTGGGATTGTTGGCTGCCTTCCCGGCATCATCACCTTTGCAGTGCCTGTGCAGGACATCTAATGCTGCGATGAGGAACTCATGGGCATCCTGTTGCCTGTACCCTGCTAAATGCCGTGCGTGTATCCACACCAGGTGCAGTAATTTATAGGGAACGTGAGGAGATGGATTTCCAGAATACAACTCCCGAAAAAGCGAAGACATCTCACAGACCAGACACAACTCGGGACTTGGCATTTCACATCTGTGCCTGTCGGAGAGGAAGAAATCTCTCAGGATCGGAGTGTGGGTAAGGGCCTGGACAATGCAGTTCATAAA
Organism: Neophocaena asiaeorientalis asiaeorientalis; assembly: GCF_003031525.2. Taxonomy (NCBI): domain Eukaryota; kingdom Metazoa; phylum Chordata; class Mammalia; order Artiodactyla; family Phocoenidae; genus Neophocaena; species Neophocaena asiaeorientalis. The sequence continues at coordinate 323,140 of NW_020171764.1, forward strand.
GCACGTGTTGCCAAGATTGATTAGTCCTCTTAAACCGATGGTAAAGCTGGAGGTAATTCTTCTTCTCCTTGGGTTGTGGCCCAGCAGTTCTAACTCGGGTTTGGTTGTCTCCCAGGTTGGATATTTCTCACTGAGGCCTGGCATTGAACACTGCTGGTGAGAAACCTCGGTTGAGGTGGAAGCTTGTAATTTCAAAGCTTCCCCTTGCTCTTCTTTGGCAATTTGCTCAATGTCTTTGTCATATACATAATCCTTACACATAAAGCAGTATATACCTCCATAATAAAGGTCTACAGCTAAGTTGTGTTGTTTTGTCTCGGCGTGCTCATGAATGTGTTTCTCTGTGAAGCAGCCAAAGAAGACACAGGAAAGGCAAGAGTGGAGTCTGTTCAAATGGGTGCCGCACACATGGCAGATGCACGACTTTGCCTTGCTTTTCCTGGTCTCTGGGGTTCCACACCAGACGAAGCACTGGTAGATCACCCGCAGTTCCTGCCTCCAGTTCTCTCCCACCTTAAAGCTGTTCACGTGGGAACAGCCTGGTGGACCCACACCTCTAGCGGAGGCCGCTCGGCAGCCAGGCCCCGTTTCCTTTAATTCAATATTTCCCAAACTTGCTTGTTCACGAGAATCACGTGGGGAGCGTGTTAAAATTACAGATTCCTTGGCTCCACCCGCAGCCCCACTGAATCAGAGTCTCGAAGGGACGTGCTCCGGAACCTGTATCTTTAACTAAGGCCCGAGAGGATTCTTATGATCAGGCAAGTTTGGGAAACACAGCTCTAATTCATTGAGGCTGGCGGGAAGGGGGGCGGGGACCGCGCAGTCTCTTTAAGGCGCTTCCAGTTCTCGGCTCCAATCGCTGCTCTGACCCCCTTCATCGTCTCCTCCCCCCTCCTCGTCCTTCCCTTCATCCATGTATCCTCCCCCAGCCCTGCGGGGCCAGGGACAGAAGGGTAGCCAAGTCCAGAAACGCCCCTGGGGCTGGGCAATGGGCCCCCAGAGGCCGGGTCCTGAGGAGCGCTGGCAGAAGCTGTGATAGGCCATCATCTTTGAGACTGAGCGTGTCCCCATCCCTGTCCCAGGCTCTCCGCCCACCCCAGGTTCTGCTCTGCCCCATAAGGATGAAGCCCCAGCTCCATTCTGGGACAGGCCTGGACCCCAGATCCAGAGGGGTAGAGCTCCCAAGGCCACCGGGCCCGAAGAGGCATGTCCCACGCCCATCTTATTGGTGCTCTGCACAGTCTGTGCCTGCTCCTCGCCTCCTCTTCACCTTTTCCTCGGGCTCCCAAGGCCAAGGGTGGGCTGAGGGTTTGGCAGCCAGCCTTTTGGCCCAGCAGACGCTGAGCCGCCCCGGGAGCAGTGGGAGGAACAAGGCACAACAAGGCCATGCCTGCTGCTGGCATCTCCCCTACAGCTGAGAGAGGGGCCTGAACTACAGGACACTGTCCCAAGACCCTCAAGCCGTAGCAGAGACCCGGGTCGGGCAGCAGGTGGGAGGGGCGGGGAAGCAGCTTCCATCTGTGGAGCTACCGGTGGGGGGAGTGGGCAGCCACGCGTCTGGGAGGCGCTGCTGCACTGAGAGCTGCTGGCGGTGGGCAGCAGCACCAAGGGGCCCACGAAGACTGAGCCCAGAACAAGCGGCTTAGGTCTTGGGCAGCTGGAGGATGTTGGGAAGCGACCGCAGGTGCTGGTCCCGGGGAGTGCAGCCCAGGGCAGGCGTCAGCACAAGGCTCAGGAGAAGCAGATAGCCCATGCTCGAGAGTCAGGGAGACTGTTCCAGGAAGAGTCTGGCCCCTGAGTCCTGGTGAAAGCTGGCCTTGGCCCAGTACACACTGCACTGCCCGGCCCGTGGGGCTGTGCTGCCTGATTACATTGTGGCAGAGTTCTCCCTGGTTAGCGCGGGATAGCACCCCTCCACCTGGCCCCTTCCTCCAGGTAGGGGGACGCGCCTAGGCCTCCTGGGGTCAGCAGCAGGAGGTGGTTGTCAGGAATCAGGAGCCCCTAAGGAGGATAGGATGCTGGTTCCCATACACCTGAGGTCCCCAGAGCTGCCCTGGTGCCTCCCCTTTCAGCATCCTTCCAATAAATGCCTGCCCTTTTTGGCCTGCAACAAGAGGAACTGCAACTAATGCACCCACTAAAGGAATCCTGTTCCTGCAAGGGTGGGGGCGGGGAAGCACAGGAGATACTCTCATCCCACCTCCACAGAGTAACAGACATCAAAGAGACCTAAACATCTCAGTGCACCCAAGGCTATCTGCCACTGAAGACTAACCATGGCAACCTGACTGCTTTACGGATCATCTTCCTGCAGAAGCCCCCACGTCCAGCATGTTCTGGAATGGAAGGGGGCGACTCTGCCACCATTCACTCACTCGACAAATGTCTATTCAGCTCCAACCCAGACCAGGTGTTGTACTAGGAGCTGTACCAAACACACTTGCTCCAGGGCCAGAATCAGGGCTGGGTTCCCCAAAAGGCAGACTGAGGAAGTGTCTAGGTCACCAGCAGAGAAGAGACACCAAAAACAAAAGAATCAAGAAAAGAATATCAGAAACAGTTTGACATTCAATTTTTTTTTAACAGTCCTCATGGGAAAAGTCAGAATTTTATTGTACTTCCTTACATTCCTTTCCTGATTGCATGTTGCTTTTGCTCTGAATCACATGCGGGGGCGGGTGGGGGGGGTCAGCATAATCCTTTCGATGCTTCGTGCTTGTATGGGTCTGGATTCAGTCCTGGTTGAATGCCACCATCTCTGCCTCACAAAGACCTGACTGAAGGCTAGCCAGAGGGACTGACCTAAGAAGAGACCCCCCTCCTCATTACAGCTGCCGTGCCTAGGGTTGAATACAACTCTGGCCACAAGGTGGCAAAAGAGTATATGATGCTCCCTCTAATATTTGTTTTGTATATTTATATAAAACTTGGTTTATATCAAAATGCTCTCTAAAATATTTTTTAACGTTGTGCTCCTTCACACACATTTAGGTTGACATCTCAAATTTTGCATCCAAAATGTCAAGCTGCAAATAATGTGATTTCTGACAGATATTAACATTCACAAACAAAATGTGACAGTTTTACGTGAAAGCAGTGAAACCTAAATACGTTAGTGATTTGAGAGCCACCGTCATGTTTTAAAAATTCATAACTGAGCTCTTCTTTGATAGTTGGGAGGTGTACATTTTCCCTTTTCTCCCTGGATTCTCAATTCCATTTTATTCTTCTAATAGAATTTTATCTTTATAATATATATTTTTGCACTTGAAATGCTTTTATTGATTATCCTATTGTATTTCCCTGCAGCAAAAATATGTGTATATTTTGCTATTTAAATGCTTTTTAAATGTTGCTTTGATCCTAAAGCTCTAAGTGTTGTTCAGAATTTACTTTTGCTCAAGTTATCATGACAATTAGTATTGCAATATGACAGATCAAAAAAATTGTAAACATATTACAAATTTTGATGGGTAATTATTAAACATAAAAACAAAAATTTACTAAAGATAGATAAGTCTTTTTTTTTTAAAGGTTGGTGTATCCATAGATAAATATTGCTTACTTTTAGAGTGAGGCAGGATTCAGCATCAATTCTCTTCCTACTTTTTTTTGGTTAAACGTTAAACCTCTTTTATATAAATAAGTAAATGGGAATGGATATTTTGTTTTAGCAGTATCACTCAAATATTTGAACTCCTTTGAAGATATATGGGGGGAAATTACACAATGATTTACCTTCAAAATCATTTTTCATGATTAGCCAGCTGACAGCTCCATTGGGTTCGCTTTCAATTTTACTGGAAGCCATCTGAATTGCAAAAGGATTTGATACCAATATATTCATTTGTTAGAGCAATTTGTTTCTTCACCATCGGCAGCAGTGTTTGGAACTGTCTCTCTGGTTCCCTGAGGATTTTTTCAAAGATATGCTTTTCTTTTGTAAAGTGCAAAAAGGACTATTGTGAAAAGGGAGATGGAAAAAGAGATCCAGCTTGATTCTTCCACTGCTAGTGTGTTCTCTGGCAGATCAATTTTAGGAAATATGAAAATGAAATTTGAGGATGTAGGAATCGATCCCCTTAAAACTGTAAGTGCTTATTTACCCCTTGGAAAGTCCTATAGCCCCAGGGTAATACACACTCCACTTTTTGTTTTGTTTTGTTTTTGTTTTTGTTTTTGTTTCTTGTGGTACGCGGGCCTCTCACCGTTGTGGCCTACTCCCGTTGCGGAGCAAAATAATATATACATTGTATATATTATTGTATATATATATATATATATATAGTAATATATACAATATTTGTGGTTTTTAAAAGGGGGATAAAAGAAGGCATAACATGAAAAGTTAAAGCCGCTCTCTCCCCTGCCAATCAAACCCAGTTCTATTCCCCTGAAATAACCACTTATTAACAGTTTGTCATGTATCCTTTGGGAAATTTTCTATGCAAATACAAGCATGTTTTATACATTTATCCTTTTTATGAAAAATAAATGAGACTGTAATATACGTATGGATCAGCAACTTAGCACTATATGCTGGACATTAGGCAGCACTCTCTAAGTTGATCTACACAACCAAGGCAATGCCAATAAAAATTCCAATGAGTTTTTTGGAGGAGAATTTTACAAAATTAATATGGAAGAATAAAAGGCATTTCCCCCTTCTTCATTTCTCCTTCTTCTTCCTGGAAATGAGGATTTAATGGCTATAGCTGAGTAGCCATCTTGCAACCAAACAACTGATTACCTCAGGACCTAATCTTACATGAGAAAAAAATGCCATGTTACCAACTCTAAAAGGTACATCTCTTCATGCTTCAACATCTCTGAAATCTTTGAATGACAGCTTGTGGATTATATTTGCCAGCATTTTTTCCCTCTTTCTTGGTACATCAAATAATGGTGTGTCCTGGAATCAATATAACACTTGAGCCATCATCCTATTTAAGCCTTTGTTATTTGGATCCCTGTTATGCGTAGCTGAATACATTTCCCAAGTGACAGCAGGCTTTCCATTTCACTCTTAGTGAAGTCCCAAGTCCTTATCCTGTTCTGTAAAGCCCTGTAGAATCTGGCCTCAGTCTCTTAGACTTCATTTTCTATCAACTCAGCCTTGCCTCAAACAAACTCTACGTACTGTTGTTCCTTGAATAAGCTAAGCTGGCTCCTGCTTCCAAGCCTGTGCCCTTATTGTTCACTCTGCTTGGAAAGCTCTAGCCCTAGAAATCCTCATGGCTTTCTCCCTCACTTCTTCAGATCACTGCTTAACTATCACCTTATCTCAGAGTCCTTCCTTGGCCTCTATATAAAATGATACCCTATCCCTGCTTTATTTTTCTTCAAAACACTATTACCACATGATGTATTAAATATTACACACACACACACACACACACACACAATTACTATAATGTAAACTCCATGAGAATAAGATGTTCACTATTCTATTCCCAATGCCTCTTTGGCACTTAAAACATATGTAAATACATGTGAAATAAACAAATTAATGCTTTTCATCATGAGTGAAGTCAACCATATTTTCAGGTTTACTGATTATTTTGTATTACCTTTTTTGTGAGAAATGCCTGTTTACATTCTTTGCCTAGTTTTCTTTTGGCTTCTTAGTAACCCTAATAATAAGTAAAACTTACATGATGCTTGAAGTATACCAAGAGTCATTCTACTAAATTGCTTAACCCTCACTACAATATTAAGAAGTAGGTATTGGTTAAATCCCCATTTTACAGATGAAGAAACTGAGGCATAGAGAGATTGAATGAGACCCAAGCTGACACAGCTAGTAAATGATGTACCTGGGATTCAAACCCAGCAGTTGGAATCTAGAGTTTAGATTACTAGGTATTAGTCCTTTGGCTGTCATATGTTTATTTTCCCAATTATCATTTAACTATTGTATTTTATTTCATTTGGTGATATTAAACATATGGTGTTTAATATTATTATGTAGTCAAGATTCACAAACTTTATGGATTCTGGATTTTTAGTTTCTCAGGTTTTTTGTTGTTGTATTGTTTTGTTTTTCTGAGTATAAACATGTAGAGCAAGTGCAAGGTCCTGAGACAAGAAGCTTGATGATTTTAAGAAATGAAAATATGGCCAGATTGGCTTGAATTTGGAAGACGGAGAGTGGTACGAGATGATGAGTATAGAGATGTAGGCAGGGACAAGATCACCTGCAGCTTCATAGACCATTGTATAGGATTTGAATATTATCCCAATTATGATGGGAATCATTGGGGGGGTTAGCAAGGGAATGACATGATATAATTTATGATTTACATACAATAATTATAATCAAATAATAGTAAAAGTAACTAACATTTATTGTTTCTGATACTCCAGGCACCCCTATTTGATAAGTACTTTACTAAGTTATTTAAACTTCATAACACCCTGATGAGGTAGGTCCCAATATTATTCTCACTTTACAAATGAAACCAAGGCACAAAAACAATAAGTACCTTGAATTTGCTCATGCTTACTCTCTGCTTCTATACCTGTTCCCATTCAGAATATATCTACTATCAACAATAAGATATCTGAAACCTACTTTGTCCAGGCCCCTGACGTCCCACTAGTGGTCCGCAAGTCTTCACTGGGCTAAAGAAAGGGAAAAAGGCAAGTTCACTCAGCACTAAGGCCCTTAGGTCTGGGAGCTGGTCAGCTGGGCTCTTCCCATCCCATTTCGGCCATGTCAAGCTGCCCTAAGTTCAGGAATAGCCAGCCTCCTGGCCTGGTAATAATGACCAAGGTCGCCAGCTCAGCAGCCCTGCTCATCATTGTAGCAGGACAGGGCCTTGCACCCTGCATCCCCAGAACCATACCAGCAACCAGGGAACTAAGTGATGGGCTCATCAGGATCCACCACAGGCTTCCGGGAGATGCAAGCCCCACAAAAGGAAGCAGCAGGCCTAGTGGTGTGGAAGGGGGCAGAGAATGGAAGTTAAGTCCTTCTTCAAGCACACATAGAGCCCTGGGTAGCCTCACCCATGTGATTCCAATGGCCCAGGCCTTTTGTTGGCTGAAAGAAAGGAAAGGCTCATAGAGAGAGCAAAGTCAGGTTTGTGAGGGATGACAGCAAAGATGTAGGTTATATACTGCATCATATGCTAACCAGCCATTTTCCCAGTTTTCACCACATATTGCTTCCAGTAGTCTGTTTCTTAGCTTCCCTCAGTCTTCAGCATCTCTGACTATACCTCTTCAGACTGCTGCCCCATTTGACTTATATGTTTTTTCTTTCTTTTTTTGTATTGAGTTATAGTTGATTTACAATGTTGTGTTAGTTTCAGGCATACAGCAAAGTGATTCAGTTATACATATATATAATATATTATTTTCTCAGATTCTTTTCCATTGTAGGTTATTATGAGGTATTGTGTATAGTTCCTTGTGCTGTACAGTAGGTCCTTGTTTTTTATCTATTTTATATATAGTAGTTTGTATGAGTTTGTATCTACTAATCCCAAACTCCTAAATTATCCCTCCCCCTGCCCTTTCCTCTCTGGTAACCATAAATTTGGTTTCTATGTCTGTGAATCTATTTCTGCTTTGTAAATCAGTTCATTTGTATCATTTTTTTTAGGTTCCACATATAAGTGATATGATATTTGTCTTTCTCTGTCTGACTTACTTCACCTGGTATGATAATCTCTAGGTCCATCTGTGTTGCTGCAATGACTTACACTTTTGATTCCTTACCTCTCTGCTTCATAACATGGGCTCTGAACAGCCTCCTGCATGCTGATGCACATCTGGCCAACCACTTATCTTACCTCTGCCTTTTAGAAAAACACTGGAATCCCAAAATCTCTTTCCAGTGCTGGAGGTTGGCCCTGTGGAATATAGCATGGCCCTGGGTCTGAGTTTAGACAGAGGCACAATGAAGAACATATTCTCCCATTTTATTCACCAAAGTGTGGAATCTGACTTCCTGTGCTTGTTCTAAATGTCTCTTTCAAGTTCAAAGTGTGGGAAAGGTAGATCTTGTAGTATTGTACCAAAACTGGTACTTAAAATCTTAATCACACTTTCTCCTCTTTTTCAAAACCTTATTCCTATTTTCATTTTTTAAATTCTTATTTATTTCATTTACTTCTATTTAAATATATTTGACATACCACATTGTGTTAATTTGAGGTATACAATGTGTTGATCTGATGCATTTATATACTGTAATAGGATTGCCATTGTAGAGATAGTTAGCACCTCTATCACATCACATAATTATCATTTCTTTCTTGTGATTGGAATAATTAAGATCTAGTCTCTTAGCAAGTCTGATGATTATAATACAATTTTGTTGTCTATATTCACTACACTGTGCATTAGATCACCAAAATCTATTTATCTACTAGTTGCAAGTAAGTATTATTCGTTTTTAAAACCACAAAAAGCAATATAGACAAAATTATATAACCTCAACAGAGGGGAGTTTAGCAATGTCTAGCAAGATTACATATGCACTCACTATTTGACTCAGTAGTCCCATTTCTAGGAATCTAAACCAAACATACACCAGCAAAAGTACAATGACACATACACAAGGCAGCACTATGCACAAAGTGCAACACTATGCACAAAGTGCAAAATGACATATGCACAGGGCAACACTATGTGAAATAACAAAAGACTGGGAGAAAACAAATGTCCACCACTAGGGAACCAGTTGAATAAATTCTAGTGGAGCCATAAAATGGAAAGCTGCAAAAAAATTTTAATAAAATGAAATGGAATACTATGGAATGAGATAGATTTCTATATAATATTTAGGAGTAATATTTGGGATATATTGTTAAGTGGAAAAAGCAAAGTATAGAATATTATATATACAGTAGTATGTTAGCTTTTGTGTAAGAAAGATTAGGAAATACAAATATTTACAGAAACATTATGAACTTATGATTTATTTATTTTTCTCTTTCTAAAAATAAATATTTCCTAGCTCTGTCCACTGAAAAGATATAGCAGCAATGACAACCTACTAGCAGTGTGTATATTTAATGCCTAGATTGTGGTCTCTAAATCTCATTTCCTACCAAAAGGAACCAATCTTCCTTGAAGAAATAATTGTTTATAGGTATTTAACAGGAAATGTACAAAATGATCCTGGGACATCTTTTTTTGTCAAAGAGCAAGGAAGATAGCAAAGACTAAAGTAGTCATGTCAAAAGAACACAGGATCCAAGATGAAGGGGAGTTCCTATTTGCCTATATTGGACAATTAGAGCATCAAAAAATCTGCAATTAATCAGCCAGCAAATGTATAAAATATGAGTTCATAATGACATTAAAAAACATTGGTGGGACTTCCCTGGTGGTGCAGTTGTTAAGAATCTGCCTGCCAGTCCAGGGGACATGGGTTCAATCCCTGCTCCGGGAGGATCCCACATGCCGCGCAGCGACTAAACCCATGCACCACTATTACTGAGCCTGCGCTCTAGAGACCACGAGCCACAACTACTGAGCACACGTGCTGCAACTACTGAAGCCTGCGTGCCTAGAGCCCATGCTCCACAACAAGAGAAGCTGCTACAATGAGAAGCCAGCGCACTGCAACAAAGGGTAGCCCCCACCCGCCGCAACTAGAGAAATCTCACACGCAGCAATGAAGACCCAACGCAGCCAAAAATAAATTTAAAAAACCAAAAAAAAAAACATTGGTCACCCCTGGGTGATGCTAGGGCACCAAATTATTGTTGCAAAAATTAATAAAGATAAAAATTAAGAACTTATCCCACCTTTCCCATAGTTAATGATATTCTTCTTTATGCAATAATTCCAGATAGCAAATGCAGAAGGAATGATAGAATTACTATATCACTATTTTTAATCCCTAGTGAAATAATAAATCTAGGCCATGGTTTCTCGTCCCCAGTGCTATTGACATTTGGGGCCAGATAATTCCTTATTTGGGGACTATATATGCATTGTAGGATTTTTAGCAGCATCTCTGGTCCCTATTCCCTAGATGCTATTAGTACCACACACACACACCCACTTGTGACAATCCAAAATGTCTTCAGACATCGTTAAATGTCCCCTGGGGGACAAAATCACCTCTGGTTGAGAACCACTAATCTAGGGCAATGATCATGAATGGATTGAAAAAAAAGATTAGGCAAATGATGATGGGGAACTTTACAATGGAGGGATCAGGTTGATACCACCTGAACCCACTGATCAATTTTAGCATCACTAAGAGTGGGACAGCTAGATATTATGTGCCTTCTGATGTGATGCAGTAGGAATCATACAGCATCACCTATTATATATTGATGCCAAAAATAAAAAAACTGAACCTAAATCTAATCAAGTATCTAGCTCTAATTCCCAGTTGATGGTGAATATGGGAAATAGAAGAACAAGTTCAGTGTCACCACTAAGAAACAATCAGCAAAATCCAGAATGTGGAATTTTTTATAGGAAAAATGACCCATTTTTAAATGATAAATGGCATTTAAAAGAAGATGAGGAAAACAATAAATGTTTAAATAAAACAACTACAAGGTAAACTAATACTGTATGATTCCACTACATGACATCCTGGAAAAGGAAAAACTATGGAGACAGTAAAAATATCAGTGGTTGCCAGGGGTTAGGGAGAGGTAGGAATGAATAGGCTGAGCACAGAGGATGTTAGAGCACTGAAAATACTCTGTATGATACTATAATGGTGGATACATGTCATTATAAATTTATCCAAACCCAAAGTGTGTACAACACCAAGAATGAACCTTAATGTAAACTATGAACTCTGGGTGATCATGATGTGTCAAGGTAAGTTCATCAATTATAACAAATGTACCACTCTGGTGGGGGTTGTTGATAATGGGGAGGTTATGCATATGTGAGGGACGGGGGTATATGGAAATTTTCTGTACCTTTCACTCAATTTTGCTGTAAACTTAAAACTGCTCTAAAAATTAAAGTGTATTTTTAATTGAAAGTAAGAGAGAATGAGGAAAAGAAAGATGGGAGACTTACAAATTCTTTTCTAGCTTTATTGAGGTATAATTTACAAATAAAAATTGTATATATTAAGGTGTACAATGTGATGTTTTGATATATGTATACATTGTGAAATGATTACCACAATGAAGCTAATCAACATATTCATCACCTCACATAGTTACCTTTTTTTAATGGTGAAAACAGTTAAGATCTACTCTCTTAGCAAATTTCAAGTATACAGTACAGCATTGTTAACTACAGTGACCATGCTGTACATTAGATCCCCAGAACTTATTCATCCTACATAATTAAAACTTTGTACCCTTTGACCAACATGTCCCCATTCCCCCACCCTCCAACCCCTGGAAACCACCCTTCTACTCTCAGCTATATGAGTTGGGCTTTTTTAGATTCCACATATAAGTGACACCATGTAGTATTTGTCTTTCTGTGCCTAGCTTAGGAAATTTAAAGATTTTTAAAAGAGACTTAAGAGAGATAATGACCAAATGCAACATTACATTTGGTTTGGGTCCTATTTTGAAAAAAATCAATTTTAAAAATACTTCTTGAAACAATCAGGAAAATTTGAATATGAATTAGTATTTAATTACATTAAGGAATTATTATTAGTTAGTAAATTGTGATAATGGCATGTGGTTATGTTAAAAAAACTATTTTCTGTTATAGATACACACTCACACTGAATGAGGTAATATTATATCTAGGATTTGAGTTAAAAGACTGCAACAAACCTTGGGGTGGAGAAAATAAATAAAACATGTTTGGCAAAACATTGAAAATTGTTGAAGCTGATTAAAGGGGATTCATTCTACTAATTTCTCTACCTTTGTGTATGTTTAAATATTTCCATAATAAAATGAAGTTTAAAAACAAACCGAGTGAAGGCTTCCCTGGTGGCGCAGTGGCTGAGAGTCCTCCTGCCAATGCAGGGGACACGGGCTCGTGCCCCGGTCCGGGAAGATCCCACATGCCATGGAGTGGCTGGGCCCGTGAGCCATGGCCGCTGAGCCTGCACGTCTGGTGCCTCTGCTTCGCAACGGGAGAGGCCACAACAGTGAGGGGCCCTCGTACCGAAAAAAAAAAAACAAAAACGAGTGAGACTTCTGTTTCTAGAAAGATGTGGTAGGTGTACTTCTCCCTATTTCTCCTGCTAAGTACAGTTTAAAACCCTGGACACTGGTTATAAAACAAACGTAAAAAGAGTCTGAAAAGTAGACAAGAAAGCAGACTGGCTTAGAACTCAGAACCCAAGGAATGACAAAGCAGTGAGTTCCCTAGTAAGAGAGAATGAGGAAAAGAAAGATGGGAGACTTACAAATTCTTTTCTAGCTTTATTGAGGTATAATTTACAAATAAAAATTGTATATATTAAGGTGTACAATGTGATGTTTTGATATATGTATACATTGTGAAATGATTACCACAATGAAGCTAATCAACATATTCATCACCTCACATAGTTACCTTTTTTTAATGGTGAAAACAGTTAAGATCTACTCTCTTAGCAAATTTCAAGTATACAGTACAGCATTGTTAACTACAGTGACCATGCTGTACATTAGATCCCCAGAACTTATTCATCCTACATAATTAAAACTTTGTACCCTTTGACCAACATGTCCCCATTCCCCCACCCTCCAACCCCTGGAAACCACCCTTCTACTCTCAGCTATATGAGTTGGGCTTTTTTAGATTCCACATATAAGTGACACCATGTAGTATTTGTCTTTCTGTGCCTAGCTTAGGAAATTTAAAGATTTTTAAAAGAGACTTAAGAGAGATAATGACCAAATGCAACATTACATTTGGTTTGGGTCCTATTTTGAAAAAAATCAATTTTAAAAATACTTCTTGAAACAATCAGGAAAATTTGAATATGAATTAGTATTTAATTACATTAAGGAATTATTATTAGTTAGTAAATTGTGATAATGGCATGTGGTTATGTTAAAAAAACTATTTTCTGTTATAGATACACACTCACACTGAATGAGGTAATATTATATCTAGGATTTGAGTTAAAAGACTGCAACAAACCTTGGGGTGGAGAAAATAAATAAAACATGTTTGGCAAAACATTGAAAATTGTTGAAGCTGATTAAAGGGGATTCATTCTACTAATTTCTCTACCTTTGTGTATGTTTAAATATTTCCATAATAAAATGAAGTTTAAAAACAAACCGAGTGAAGGCTTCCCTGGTGGCGCAGTGGCTGAGAGTCCTCCTGCCAATGCAGGGGACACGGGCTCGTGCCCCGGTCCGGGAAGATCCCACATGCCATGGAGTGGCTGGGCCCGTGAGCCATGGCCGCTGAGCCTGCACGTCTGGTGCCTCTGCTTCGCAACGGGAGAGGCCACAACAGTGAGGGGCCCTCGTACCGAAAAAAAAAAAACAAAAACGAGTGAGACTTCTGTTTCTAGAAAGATGTGGTAGGTGTACTTCTCCCTATTTCTCCTGCTAAGTACAGTTTAAAACCCTGGACACTGGTTATAAAACAAACGTAAAAAGAGTCTGAAAAGTAGACAAGAAAGCAGACTGGCTTAGAACTCAGAACCCAAGGAATGACAAAGCAGTGAGTTCCCTGAGGTTTTGTTCTGTTTTGTTTTGCTTCATATATCCTATACTGGGTGCTGGAGAAGCTGAAAACCTGGAAACATCAATGGGTATAGGAAAAAAAGAAAAGAAAAGGAGAGGAAATGAAAGGAAAAGAAAAGACAAGGCAAAGAAAAAAAGCCTGCTCTCTCTAGGCAGAGGACCAGGAAAGGGGCAACCTTGCAAGACAGAAAAGTTTTAGATAATAACCACTCTACTCCAAGCAAATCCCACAGAAAAAATTGAGCCACCATCCATGCCAACAAAGGCCAAATGGAAAGGTTAAACTTCCACCCTTGGTAGGCTGTAATATGCTAGGATGGTGTCAGAGAAAGATAAGTTGGGAGCCTGAACGTTCATTCCTACTGGGCAGTAAAAAGGCCCCTTTGATGCAGTGTCTGTGGAGACTACATGGAAAGCCAGGACTTCATGCCCACCTGGTGATAACAAGGGGCCCCTCCTCTTCTCCCCACTGGAGTGCTATCAGAGGAGTCCCAGTAGAGAATCAGCACTTTTACCGCCATCTAGCAGTAACTAGCATCACTCCCCCATCGTGGTGCCAGTGGCAGTCATGAGAACTACAAGGCATTCCTGCTCCTCTCAGCCAGGGTGAGAGAGTATAAGCAGAGGCATAGGGGAGAGCCAGAACTCCCACCTTGCCAGGTATTAATGAGGAGATCCTCATCCCCAGGTGTCAAGGGAGGCAGAATTAGGAACCTGGACTCCACTCCACCTGGCAGCAATGAAGTGGCATTCCCCTACCCCTGCCAGAGCAGTGTCAGAAGCATAAAAAAATAAGAGATTTAAATGCCATCCAGAGTCTCATAAAATATTATCCAAAATGTCAAGATTTCAATCAAAAATCAGTCATCATATCAAAAGCCAGGAAAATCTCTGCTTGATGAGAAATGACAACTAAAAGACAGAAACAATATGACATAGATGTTCATTAAGATGCTTCAATAAGCAATTACAAACATAATAGAAACAAATTTTTAAAAAGAAAGTCTCATCAAAGAAATAGAATGTATAAAAAAACTAAATGGAATTTGTAAAACTAAAAAATGCAATAACTGAAATTTTAGAAATTAGTAGATGGGCTCAGCAGCAGAATAGAAGAGACAGAGGAAAGAATTAGTGAACTTTCAGAGAACTAGAACAAAAAATTTCACAATTTGTATGGAAACACAAAAGACCCCGAATAGCCAAAGCAATCTTGAGAAAGAAAAACGGAGCTGGAGGAATCAGGCTCCCTGACTTCAGACTATACTACAAAGCTACAGTAATCAAGACAGTATGGTACGGGCACAAAAACAGAAATATAGATCAATGGAACAGGAACCAAAGCCCAGAGATAAGCCCATGCACATATAGTCACCTTATCTTTGATAAAGGAGGCAAGAATATACAGTGGAGAAAATACAGCCTCTTCAATAAGTGGTGCTGGGAAAACTGGACAGGTACATGTAAAAGTATGAAATTAGAACACTCCCTAACACCATACACAAAAGTAAACTCAAAATGGATTAAAGACCTAAGTGTAAGGCCAGACACCATCAAACTCTTAGAGGAAAACATAGGCAGAACACTCTATGACATAAATCACAGCAAGATCCTTTTTGACCCACCTCCTAGAGGGAAGAGATAGGGGGACATATGTATATGTATAACTGATTCACTTTGTTATAAAGCAGAAACTGACACGCCATTGTAAAGCAATCATATTCTAATAAAGATGTTAAAAAAAATTAGTGAACTTGAAGATAGAACAATAGAAATTATCCGGTGTGAACAATGGAAAGAAAATAGACTGGGGGCAGGAAAGGATGGAATGAACAGATCCTAAGGAATGTGTGGGACTATACCAAAAGTTTGAACATCTGTGTCATCACAGTTAGAATAGGAGAGGAGGAAAAAGAGCTGAAAAAGTATTCAAAGAAATAATGGCTGAAAAATTCCCAAAAGACGTAAACCAATAAATTCAAGAAGCTGAACAAACTCCAAACTGTATACACATAAAGAAATCCATGCAGGGCTTCCCTGGTGGCGCAGTGGTTGAGAGTCTGCCAGCCGATGCAGGGGACACAGGTTTATGCCCCGGTCCGGGAAGATCCCACATGCCGCAGAGCGGCTGGACCCGTGAGCCATGGCCGCGGAGCCTGCGCGTCTGGAGCCTGTGCTCTGCAGCGGGAGAGGACACAACAGTGAGAGGCCCGCGTACCGCAAAAAAAAAAAAAAAACCATGCCCAGACACATCATACTCAAACTTCTGAAAACAAAGGGCAAATAAAAAGGCAGCAAGAGGGCTTCCCTGGTGGTGCAGTGGTTGAGAGTCCGCCTGTCGATGCATGGGACACGGATTCGTGCCCCGGTCTGGGAAGATCGCACATGCCGCAGAGCGACTGAGCCCATGAGCCATGGCTGCTGAGCCTGCGCGTCCGGAGCCTGTGCTCTGCAATGGGAGAGGCCACAACAGTGAGAGGCCCGCATAATGCAAAAAATAAAAATAAATAAATAAATAAAAAGGCAGCAAGGGAGATGATGCCTTGCCTTTAGGGGAAAAACAACTTGAATCACAGAGGATTTCTCATCAGAAACCATGGAGCTCAGAAGAAACAGATACAATATTTTTCAAGAGGTGAAGGAAAGAAATATCAATCGAGAACTCTATGCCCAGTGAAAATATCCTTCAGGTATGAAGGGGTAATCAAGACATTCTCAGATAAAGGAAAACTAAGAGAATTTGCCACCAGCAAACCTGCCCTGAAAGGATGGCTAAAAGAAGTTGTCTAAACAGAAAAGAAATTATAAAAGAGGGAACCTTGGAACATCAGGATGGAGAAAAAGCATAACAGAAAGAGTAAAAATATGGATAAATACAACAGAGTTTCCTTCTCCAATTGACTTTTCTAAATTATGTTTGATGGTTGAAGCAAAAATTGTAAATACTATCTGATGTGGTCTTCAATGTATGCAGTGGAAATATATAAGGCAATAATATTATAAATGAACTAGAATAAGGTTTCTACAGTTCATCCAAACTGGGAAAATGTTGCTACCAGTAGACTATGATAAGCTATGTATGTGTAATACCTAGAGAAAAAGCTCTCTCTTTCTAAATAGGTGGAGAGATGTACTGTGTTGATGGGTTGGAAGACTCAACATATAAAGATGTCAATTCTCCCTCAAATTTATATACAGCATTATTTAATGTAATTCCTATGAAAATTCCAGCAAGATTTTTTTTACAGATGTAGGGAAAGTTATCCTAAAACGTATATTAAAAGGCAAAGGAACTAGAATAGCTAAAATAATATTGAAATAGAATAATAAAGTTAGAGGAATCACAATGCCTGATTTTAAGATTTCCTATATGGTAATCAAGAATGCGTAGTAGAAAAAAAGAAGGAAGATGGTGGAAGAGTAAGACGCAGACATCACCTTCCTCCCCCCAGATACACCAGAAATACATCTACACGTGGAACAACTCCTACAGAACACCTACTGAATGCTCGCAGAAGACCTCAGACCGCCCAAAAGGCAGGAAACTCCCCACGTACCTGGGTAGGGCAAAAGAAAAAAGAATAAACACAGACAAAAGGATAGGGACGGGACCTGCACCAGTGGGAGGGAGCCGTGAAGGAGGAAAGTTTTCCACACACTGGGAAGCCCCTTCGCGGGTGGACGCTGCCGGTGGCGAAGGGGGAAAGCTTCGAAGCCGTAGAGGAGAAAACAGCAACAGGGTTGCGGAGGGCAAAGCGGAGAGATTCCCGCACAGAGAATCGGTGGCGACCGGCACTCACCAGACTGAGAGGCTTGTCTGCTCACCCGCCGGGGCGGGTGGGGCTGCGAGCTGA
>NW_020171764.1:340609-393588 GCF_003031525.2 Neophocaena asiaeorientalis asiaeorientalis
CCTGTGTGCGAACACAGGTCACTATCCACACCCCTCTTCCGGGTAGCCTGTGCAGCCCGCCACTGCCAGGTTCCCAGGTTCCAGGGACAACTTCACCTGGAGAACGCACGGCGAGCCCCAGGCTGGTGCAACGTCACACTGGCCTCTGCTGCCGCAGGCTCACCCCGCAACCCCAATAAAGATGTTAATAAAAAAAGAATGTGTAGTATTGGCATGGAGATAGACATATCAATGGAAAAGAATAGAGATCAGTGATAAAGAATCAATGATCAGTGGAATAGAATTGAGAACCTGGAAATAGACCCACACAAGAATGGCCAACTAATCTTTGACCAAGGTGCAAAAGCAAACCAATGGAGGCTAGTCTTTTCAACAAATGGCGCTGGAGTAATTGTATGTCCATAGGTCAAAAAAAAAAAAAGAACCTCTACCTAGACTTCAAATCTTACATAAAAATTAACTCAAAATGAATCATAGATTTAAATGTGAAACTATAAAACTCTTAGAAGAAAACATAGAAAAAAATCTTCAGGCCCTAGGGTTTGGTGAAGAATTCTTAGACATAATACCAAAAAGCATGATCCAGAAAATTTTAAAATTGATAAATTATACTAAATCAAAATAAAAACTTTTATAAAAGACTCTTAGGAAAATTAAAATATAAGTTACAGACTGGGAAAAATTATTTGCAAAACACCTATCTGACAAGGGGTTCATAACTAGAATATATAAAGAATCCTCAAAACTCAACAGTAAAAAAAAATCCAATTAGAAAGCATACAAAAGACTTGAAGAGATAACTCACTGAAGAGGATAAACAGATGTCAAATAAGCATATCAAGAAATGTTCAATATCATTAGCCATTAGGGAAATGCAAATTAAGGCCATGATGAGATATCACCATATACCTATTAGAACAGCTAAAATTAAAAATAGTGACAATACCAATATTGGTAAAGATGCAGAGAAACTAGAGCCCTCATACATTGCTGGTGGGAATCTACAGTCAGTCCGTAGAAGAGTAGTTTCTTAAATGACTAAACTACCGTATGACTCAGTAATCTTACTCCTAGGCATTTATGCCAGAGAAATGAAAACTTCCACCCACACAAAAATGTGTACTTGAGTGGTCATAGCAGCTTTATTAGTAATAGCTTAATTTGGAAGCGACCAAACTGTCTTTTGATAGGTGAATGGTTAAACAAACTGTGGTATATCCATACTATGGAATACTATTCAGCAATAAAAAAGTCAAACTATACACACAATAATTTTGACGGATCTCAAAGACATTATGCTGAGTGAAAAAAGTCAGTCTCGAAAGGTCGACTCCATTTATTTAACATTCTTAAAGTGACAAAATCAAGAGATGGAGAACAGGTTAATGGTTTCCAGGGGTTAGGGATGGTGGGTGGGAGGGGAGTGGGTGTGAATATAAAGGGTAGCAGGAAGATCTTCATAGAACTTCATAGAATAGTTCTGTATCTTGATTGTGGTGGTGGTTACACCAAACTACACATGATGAAATGACATAGAACTATGCACACACATTGTTCCAATGCCAATTTTTTGTCACACAAGATGTAAGTTTTGGGGGAAACTGGGTTAAGGTTATACAAAACAAATATAATCTCTTGAAAAAGGAATTTAAAATAAAAACAAGAGGAAATTGAATTCACAGCAATAATTTTCTATCATGTTGTTTTTAACTAGAATGTTAGGGGTTTTTCCTGAAAGCAGAGGTTCCCAAGTGTCTCCAGAGGCTCTAATAAGCCTGACTCCAAGGGTCTATGTGACAGCATGTCTTTTGCTGCTCCCCTGGGCAACACTGGTGGAATACAGGAAGCCCAGGCCTTCATCCAAGACCACAGTTATAGGAGGAGCTTTCAGAACCATGCAGGCTCTCACTAGACATGCTTCCACAACAAGGAGACTTAGCAGACTGACTCGGCTCTCTTTTGTTGTGCTCTAGGCCATAGGCCTCCAGCTAAATCAGAGTTAAATACCCTCCAATCCAGCCTAATCAGTGACTGGTGAATACTAGATCTTTTCATACAAACATGCTCATTCATTCACACCAAAGTGATTTGTATAAATTAAATATAACCCCATGTCTGCTATCTTGGCTGGCACTCTGCTACTTCTTGACCACCATGTTGTCCTTCTAGGAGGGATAAAGTGAGGAAATGGTTTCATGAAGTCACACTGTAGGTGAGCTTAGGCAAGATATTTAACCCGGATCTCAGGACCTGGAGTTGAGAGCAGTAGAAGATCCAAGTGCTGCTCTTTCTGTCTATCATCATAAATGCCTCTGTGACTTTTATTATAAAAACAACACCAACAACAAGAATTACATTTACCCAGTTATAAATTCATCCTTTTTAAAAATTATTATTATTTTTGAGTGGAATAGCAGCAGATCAGAACTAGGTAAGCCCTGAGTCAGCAAATTTATCCGGAAGACCTCCCACAGAATTGGAAAGATCTCTAACATCTTCACATTGTCAATATGGGTTTGGGGAGCCCTAAGAATGCCAGAAAAATCTGCTGCCAGTAAATGTGACATGGAGGGGAATTCAGCATCCTGGGGAATTTTGGAGTGTTTCACTAAGAGCTGAGTGGTCAACTGGGATGGGGTTTCTTAAGAAAGACTCATTCCTAGGATGAGCTTACTTTACTTAAGAGTCAGATCAAGATAGATTGGGGAGGGATGGGCAGAAGATTCTGGAACTACATTCTGTTGGGTGAAGACAATGTCCCTAGTGGAGGGGCAGGAAACCAGGAAAGTTAAAAACAGAGAAAAGGATCACATTACCAGAATTTGTGACAGAGCTTTTCCTTTCCATGAGATGGGGAAAGGGAGCATGAACAAACTGAATAAAGCATAGTACAATACTGACAGATTTCATGTGGACAGATGAAAGTGGCAGGCCAGTCAGTTTCAGCTTTTAAAGGTCAAAGGGCAACAGCTCTAACAAATGGAGAGAAAATTGTGAGGAGCTGGAGAGATAGTCTCAGTGATTCACTAGGGACTCCACCCCAAGAAGTAAATGGAAAGAATTTGCCTGAAAATCATGAGGTATTTGAAGAATGCCAAGGCAAGGAACAAACCTCTTTCATTATGGTGCACCCACCACCAGTTGTGCTTCACTAGGAGGGCAGGTCTGCACATGAATCTGTCAAGGTGAATCAAACAAGGAAGATGATTTGCAAGGCAGACAACAAACCTGCGGGAGGGAGGGGGGACAGAGCAGCCTGGGGAAACACCCCCAAAATCTACTCTGCTCTGCCATCCACCCACACTGAAGTGGACATTTATCATTGAAAACCTTGAAGTCCAGTGAGTCCAAGAAGGTTTTCAAGTCCAGGGAGGGTGCCCTAAGAACTGAAAAGTTTTCCAAGTGACTGATGGAGCGAGCTTAGGTATGGAGCAACATAACACTGGAGACAAGAGGAAGTTATGGGGGCCTTTGCTCAGGCAGTTGGTATGGGGATCTGTAGAAGGAGGTCAGAGAACATATAGGGAGTGTTTAGGGATTGTGTCAATTACAAGGCAATGGTGAATCAAGAGAGAGATCCTCATGAGAATCACTAAGAAACCTTTTTGCTGATCATCACAAGGGCTACACACTGGGCAGCCATGCCATTCAGTTAGGATGGAAGCCCTGGTCTTACCAACCCGAAGCATGGCAATAGACATTCAAAGACAACTTGAAAATTCAGCACTTGCCCCCAGTAATGTGAAATATGGAAAAACTATATGACTTTCCAATTATTACAACCAGAAAAACTAGAAAGTCAAAACAAATGGTTGATGCTGATACTTTCTAGAAACCTTCTAGAAAACAAATTTTTGGTGGTGAACTAAAGGCTTGGGGATGATGAATCCCTGCAACAAGCCAACAGTAGTTATCTTTTCAGAGAGGAATGGGCAGATACTAGGGAAGAATAGAAGGGTGTTAAGTTTCTTATAAAGTCAAATACACACTTATTATATGACCCTGCAATCCCACTCCTAGGTATGTACCCTAGAGAAATGAAAATTTATGTTCACACAAGAACCTGTACATGAATGTTTATAGAAGGCCCAAAATGGAAACAATCCGAATGGATATATTGACTTTGGTATGTCCATACAATAAAAGGACAATTGTCAACAATAAAGGGGAGTGAACTATGGATACACACAATAACATGGATGAATCTAAAATGCATTATGCTAAGTAAGAGAAACCAGAATCAGAAGGCTACATACTGTGTAATTCTATTTATATTCTGGAAAAGGCAAAACTATGGGGATAGAAAACAGATTAGTGGTTACCAGCGTCTGGGGGCAAGAAGAGGGACTGATTACCAAGGGGCTCAAGGCAACTTTTTGTGATATAGAAATTTTCTATATCTTGATTGTGGTGTTGATTACACAACTGTGTAAGTTTGTCAAAACTCATGCAACTGTACTTCTGAAAAAGGTGAGGCTTACTACATATAAATTGTATCTTAATAAACCTGACTTTTAAAAATGCTGAGTTAAAACATATTTAAAACTGATTATCCAGGGCTTCCCTGGTGGTGCAGTTGTTGAGAGTCCGCCTGCCGA
Organism: Neophocaena asiaeorientalis asiaeorientalis; assembly: GCF_003031525.2. NCBI lineage: Eukaryota > Metazoa > Chordata > Mammalia > Artiodactyla > Phocoenidae > Neophocaena > Neophocaena asiaeorientalis. Next base: position 345,208 of record NW_020171764.1, read on the forward strand.
TGCAGGGGACACAGGTTCGTGCCCCGGTCCGGGAAGATCCCACATGCCGTGGAGCGGCTGGGCCCGTGAGCCATGGCCGCTTGAGCCTGCACGTCCGGAGCCTGTGCTCCGCAACGGGAGAAGCCACAACAGTGAGAGGCCCATGTACCACAAAAATAACAACAACAACAACAAAAAAAAAACCCTGATTATCCAAAGAGGCTACATTGGATCAAATAGGCCAGTCTGGTTGGTTCCTGTTTGGACCTGGTTTCAGATCAAGGGCAGAGCCCCAAACCAAAAACCCACATGAACTCATCTATCATCCTTGGGAAGAGACCAGTGTCTATACTCCTCAGGGAAAATGGATATATTCTGAGGCATTATGATGAGCAATACATTTTGCCTGACTCTTGTTGTACTTTACATATGGGACTCTGCATCCAGGGGGAAATGGAAGAAGTTGTTTCGGTTCTGAGCCAAGAATGTTCAGAAACATCCGAACATTCAGGCCTCGCAAATTTCAAACTAAGAAAGCAGGATTAGTGGGTTCCCAGCACATAATTACTTCCCAAGGCCACAATGGGCTTGTTGAGAAGAATACAGAAGGAATAGATACCTGGACTTCCCCACTGAATTCTGGGTACAGATATAATTTATTTAAAACTTCTCAACTGTAGGTATTGTTTATGGGATGGGAAAATTGGCAGGAGTACCTGAAATCCCACAAGCAGCACCCAAGGTTGAATTGGGCTTAAAGTGAGCATGTCTTAGGAAGCTCAAGGATTTTTTTTATTCTGCTTTTTCTAACCTAATAGAGTCATCAATTTTTGCAATAGGGTGTGGAGAAAGAAACAGCTGCCACAATACAATTAATTTTGATGGAGGAATCAGCTAGATGGTAAGTCATGTATTCACATTTGAACTCAAGTTGGTATAGGACTATGGATACCCCAAACTCCAAAAGAAACATAACCCCAATGCTGTTGATGTCATTGAAGAAATGAAGACAATAGTCCAAAAATTTGGGGCTTGGAAATAGCACTATTACAAGGTTCATCCATAACCATTCCTGCCTGATTTGGAAGACAAATGGAACTTGGTGAATAACTACACTCTATTATGGAGGTTTCAATTTGTTCATAAAACTCCTGGCATTAGTGGTAGCCTATGACCATTAATTGAGTGGAGAAATTCTCAGAGAAGCCTCCAACTTCTCCATGGGAAATAGATATATCAATATCAATCAATGACTATGTTTCTGTAACATATTTATTATTATCTTCTAAATAACCTTGGGAGAGAACTACTAACTGCAGGAGAAAGCAAATTATATTTTGGGGATTACTCCTTTGTACAAAGAAAAGCTGGAATGGGAGTCCAGGGACCTGGGATTTCAATAAGCTACCTTGGAAAATGGAATTGGGTCTAGGAGATTGAAATTGTGGCCTTGGGGCTTCCAAAAGAGCAATCCATTTTGAGGATGTCGAAACACCATGGCAACAAAGTCCGCCTATATATTTCTGACAGTCAGTAGGTTGTGGGACTACTGAAACATCCAGCCCTTGGTGAATTCTATTTGCTACCACCTCTGCCATGTTTCCTGTTCGAGAAGGAAGTAGTCTGGCATAACAGTTCAGTGCAGACTCTGGAGCCATTGTTGCCAGTGTTCAAATCCTATCTCTGCCATTCCCTGGCTATGGGACCATTGGCAGATTATTTAACATCTCTGTTTCAGTTTCTTCATATGTAAAAATAGATATATTATACCAATGACTCCATTTTACCATTGTTGTGAGTAGCAACTTTATAAATGTAAAAGAACTCAGAACAAGCAAGAGTTCTGATAAGTATTATCTAGTAGTATTATTATTTTCATTTCCAGGGGCCCAAAGTACCAAAGCAAGTGGAGAAATAAGAATTGGGAACACTGGATACCTTGGCCAAAGTGTGCAGTGAGACTCTTAACTAGTAAGACTTCAGAACCAGAGACCTGAGCTGGATCCTCTTCTCTGCATTTTTGTTCCTGGCTAATAAAACTTGGAGGAGGGCCAGGAACATCAAAGTATTGCACACATTCCTCTCTGATGGGTAGGTCCCAACTTTCCCCTTTATATTTCTGGAAAGTCCTACCATAACTAACCAAAGTCAGTATAGGCATCTATGTTAGTCTCCTAGGACTGCCATAATAAATTAACACAAACTGGGTGGTTTTAAACAATAGAAATTTATTCTCCCACAATTCTGGAGGCTAGATGTCCAAAATCAAGGTATCAGTAGCACCATGCTCTCCCTGAAGGCTCCAGGGGAGAATATGTTCCATGCCTTTCTCTTAGCTTCTGATGTCGGCAATGGTTGACATTCCTGAGCTTGTAGACATATCACTCCAATCTCTACCTCTGTTGTCACATGGTATTCTCCCAATGTGTCTCTGTCTCTGTGTGTCTTCTCCTCTTCTTACAAGGAGACCAGTCCTATCACATTAAGGGCCCACCATAATGACCACATCTTAACCTGATTACATCTGCAAAGATCCTATTTCCAAATAAGGTCACATTCAAATAAGGTACTGGAAATTAAGACTGCAACATATCTTTTGGGAGACACAACCCATGACAGGATCTAGGACAACAAACATTTTAGTATACCTGAAACAATTATGCCATCACACATACTGGATGGTGGAAAGAACATTGAAGGGGAATGCTAGAGTTCTCCCTGAGATGGCCCCAAACCAACCTCTCTAAGAATTCCTTTCAGGCAACCTCTAGTTGGGGGCATAACTTAAGGTAATCTTTGTAAAACACTGTTCTTGGTGGTAGTTCACAGCCACTCTTCTTGAGTTGAGACCATTCTAACTATGAAGGAGGTTTTCCCCCCAACACTCATACTGGAATTCATCCAATTAAGATATTTTGCTACTAAGGCAAGGGGGATACTTTCAACTAAGAAACACCCTGATAAACAGCAAACCTCACAGAAATGGATGGACAGTCACATATATCTCTCACATCCTCAATTCTGTGGACATCATAGAGACAATGAATCTGGTCTAAAGTTGATCTGCCTAAGGGCTGTCATGTCTTAGGGCTTCATGGTACTAAATCCCTTCCTTTCATGTTGATAAACCTGAGAAAGCAAAAACCATACATATTAAGGCCTGGCTGACTACCTTGTGTGGAGGCCTTAATACATTGAGAGTCCAAGAATGGGAGTCAGACGTAAAACATAGAGTTACAAAGAGTAGCACCATGCTCTCCCTGAAGGCTCCAGGGGATAATATGTTCCATGCCTTTCTCTTAGCTTCTGATGTTGTCGGCAATGGTTGACATTGGCAAAGAGTTACAAAAGTTAGTCCAGAGTTTTACATTTTAAATAAATAAGGTGTATGGTAGAGTCTAAGGTCCAGGCCAGGGCTCTACACAAGCCAAAGAGAAGGCCCTAAAATGATTGAAAGTTGGTCATGGCACATTTCTAGGTCCCATTCCTGTTCCCAAACTTGAGTGAGGGGTGGAAGATGAAGGAGCCTTTCTTGGTAATGTGGAAGCTCATACTGGGTGTATTCAAGAGGCATAAAAATATCCCTGGTTTGTCCATGCATTGCACTTAAAGAAGCATAGGCAGAAGCCCTCAATCCTTTCTCCAGAGGTCAAAACCAGGGATAGATGCAAGGTTTGTTCGTAGAATGCCACCTGTAGTAGACATAAAAATGTACCACTGAGATCTTCTGATGCAGGAAGCATGGTTGACCAATAGCCCCAGCTTCCACCCAACTTGGTCCACCACCAAGTTTGCACCAAGTCCGTGCTTACCCCAGGCTTCCAATAGCACTGACTGAACATGGTGCAAATACTAGTGCTGGCCCATTCTTGGGGTACACAATATTTCTCTAACCTTTCTGATGGGCTCAAACTTTCTTTGAACTGTGCTACAGACTGGAACTCTCTCGAGCCAATCCTTTTCCTCCCACTCTCCTTTCACTGGTGTCAGACCTACATTGTAATCTGAAAGCTCTCCCTTGCCTACATCTACTTCTTCCTCTTTATCACCCACAGGCATTTCTCCCAATAAGTTTCTTGCAAATCTAATCCCATCTTGGCATCAGCTTCTTGGAACATTTGAATAGACATAAAGTATACTGTTGATGGGATCCAAGAAAGTAGATGGTCAGATGGGTTTCAGGGACTGGATCACTCACCACCTGTTGGGCAAAGAAGATGCCATCCTGAGTTGTAGATGGGAACAGGTATTCCTTTCCACAAGACGGTAATGCAAATGCTGACTCTTTCATCAGTAATGACCTTGGAAAATGTCCAGTGGAAAGGAACACTATTGCAGGTATGATGATTCTGGCATTTGAAGGAAAGGTCAGCAAAGTTGACTGGTTATTACTAATTTGTATTAATGTCCTACAAATGGATAATGAGATTGAAGGCTGTTAACAAGCAATTGACGGCTAAGTGTAAGAGCCGAAGGATCTTGTCAATAGCTTATAAAGACACAATTTTCTCCTTCAGTAGAAGAGCATGTAATAGGGAAGAACAAATATGACTCCATATTGGATCTGTTTCTTTTACTTTAACCTTTGTATTCTATTCTTGTGCTACAAGTTAATCACTAAAGGAATGTTGCTTATATCTTAAAGTATACATAATGCCCATCTCCCAGAACACTGCCTTCCCATGCCTGAGAGTTAAGCTGAAATGCCCTTGTTTAAGCTCACAAGAAACATCCTGACCCGGGGCCACCTGTGAATGCTGCAGGAAAGATGAAGTTAACACATCCCCTCCCCAGTCTGGCTGGAACCAGGAAATAGTTACAACAACTTATTGTCTTTCTTACTTTACCTCCTCACCTCCCACTCTTTCCTCTGTAAAAGAAACTAGCATCCAAACTCAGGCAAGATGGTACTTTGGGACACCAGTCCACCATCTTCTTGGTCTGCTGACTTTCAGAATAAAGTTGCTATCCCTTGCCCCAACAACTTGTCTCTTGATTTATTGGCCTGCTATGCGGTGAGCAGTAAGAGTGTGGACTCAGTAACAAGCAGACACATCAGAGGAGTAGACTCTAGACTTGATAGCAAAAGCCTCAAAATGATTAAATGCCTATCCCAGGCAAGTCTGTCATGCTAAAGTCAGAGCCCTGGTTGGAAAAACCTGGAACCTGAAAAGTAGGATGGAGACATCTGGATGGATACTTCTAAGATGTCGGCTCTGTAGAAACTGAACTCTCAGAAACTGCAGAGGTAGCTCACCCTTCCCTAGTAAGAACTAGCACATCTCTCATGCTAGAAGATATCAACAAGTCCTCACCCCACAAAACAAATGGTTTCCCTTTCAGGAGCTGCCCCAATCTTTTCTCCTGGCTGCCAAGATAATAATCTTTGTTAAATCCCAGGATAACCCAACTGGAGATATGCTGGGCCTGATAAGGAAGGAAATAGATTGTATACTGAAGGAGCTGGAAGAATTAGCTAACACAGATCGGCATGAGCCAGTTTAAGTAACCCTGAGTACTTAGTGAGTACTTACTCAGTGACTACCACTGAGACTAGATTTTGAGCTGCTCGATCAAGGTAGCTGGAACATAACATTGAAGAAGCAAGAATTTATCAATTTGAGGGTACTTTCTTAGGAGGTTGATTTAACACCCTGGCAAGCACCCAAGGGATGGGGCAAAGTCACTGCTGGAGTGGCTCTTAGAAGCCGGGAGCAGACAAAGGCTCATGCTGGCTGAAGTGGAAATGCCTGTGTTACCTGGAGGATGGTAGAAGAAAGAATAGAGAGGCTGAAGGAATTGAACATGTTGCAATGGACAGACCTTGTGAGGTCAGAAATACTACCAGAAGATTATGTTCCATGGAGGGCCAAGAAAACTCACTATTCACCAAAGCCATCAGGAATGTACTGGTGAGAGGGGCACCAGCAACACTAAGAAGCTCAGGGGTGGCTCTCACTTGCTGGCTAGGGCTGAGGGTAGGAGAGGTGGTTACTGCTTATTAATGTCCATGGGAATCATGGAGCCTTGAATTAACAGAGCCAGGCGGTGGCAATTAACTGCCAGAAGCCAGGAGGCTGCAGCCACCATAATGACTGACAATATTTTTAAGTCAGAAGAGAAGCCAAGGGGGCTTGCTATGTAGGGTGTTGTGGAGATGGTGAACATGGCATGCTTAGGAGGCAAAATAGACAGGTAGTCAACAAAGGCACTGCTTAGCACCTACAACCAGATAAAGCCAAGAATGGAGGAGAAGGCTGAGTATTTGCCCCCATAAAAAGTGTGACCATAAAGGGGTAGCATGAGGGAGATCTTTGTGGTGCCAGAACACATCTTGATTGTGGTGGTGGTTATACAAATATATACATGTGATAAAATGTCATTGAATGATCCACAAGCATACAAAATAAACGAGTGCATGCAAAAATCGGTAAAATATGAGTTAAGATCTGTAATCTAGTTAATTGTGTTGTGCCAATTGGTTTCCTGGTTTTGACAATACACTATAAGCTGTGTAAGATGTCACCATTGATGGAAGCAGGGTGATGAGTATGTGGGACCTCTCTGTACTCTTTTTTCAACTTCTTGCAAGCCTAAAAGTATTTCAAAAGTTAAAAAAAAAAAAAGAGCGAGCTTTGGAGCAAGTTCAACTCTCAGAGGCATATTAGCACAAAGAGTAATGGCCACCCTCAGGCTAGAAATGGTGATCTGTGTAGCTGTGGTTTGTCATGAAGCAATAGATACCTGAAAAAATGGAAAAATTATTGCAATTCCACATTTTCACGCAGGGCAACAACAAAGTGTATTTTGAATCCAAAACAAGGAAGATACTTACACGTAGCTGAAACACTCGTTGTATTTTGTTATTCAGATATGATCAACCAGATTGATTCTTACAAGCCGAGCGAGCAAGCCAATGTCCAAACTTGTAGCTTGGAAGCAACTTGGAAGAAAATCCCCTGGACATTTCTTTTAAGAAATGCTACATCACCAACAATCTTGATGTCACAGAGGACAACATCGTGTGGGAAAACATGGACAATTCCAACTCTGAGCTGAAAAGTGATTCAGAATATTCAGGTTATAGATGTGAAGGAATTTTAGAAATACTTTAAGCAATTTATATTCATTATATTTTTAAAGCACTCATAAGAGTGATATCTGATAAGATACTGTGTCTATATAAGACTAAAATAAATCTTTCAATAAGTAAAAATTTTAAATTATAAGTGCAAAGAAAACATTATGGCATGGTTTAATTGGCAGCCTTTTTACTTTCTTAGTGTAGTGATACATAAAATAATGGTACATCTTACACAATGGCAGATTTGGTGAAATACAGTATCTGGGAATAGCCCTTAACTAGACTTGGGTGAATAGCTTTGCTTCCTACAGCCCAGCTCTGACCAAGTCATTCACCTCTGACCTTTACACCTTGAGGATGCTCATGCCTAGATCAGCACCCATGTATCAGCTACTCCTGGAATGAGGCAGCCCACCCCAGACAACTCTCACCTGACCATGATGTAGCTCCATTCCAGACCAGCCCTGCCTTCTGCTCCCCACAACGTGAAGCACTTGTCCTCTTCAACCTCCTCCAATCCCCAGACTTGGACCTCACCTTTTCTCCATCAACACCCCACCCAATTGCTCCAGCCTTTGGCCTGCCTATGGAAGACATTCACAACAAGCAAAAGAATCTGTGAGTCACCTCCAGAAGCCAACAAAAGGGGAAAAGGCCAAGGTTGACCATCATCACCCAGCTGCAGCAGCCATCTGGGAGCAGAGGCAGGTAGGGTTTTCGTCCCATCACATCACGTGATCTGGCACTGCCAGAAGCTCTGGACAAAGCTCCTGGTTCAATCCAGGGTGAGAGAATGCTACTGAGGAGGGTGGGGGCACCTAGGTCTGTTTGGAAACTGTTGGGGTCCCTCTGGGGTCTCGCTATGGGCAAAGACCCACATCTTCATGGTGTGAAGAGCAGACTTGAGAGTTTTGATTTGGCAAACTTGTGTCATGGTGTGAAAGGCAGAAGTGAGAGCCCTGACCTTTGTGTGGACTGTTGCTGTTTATAAGTGCCAAAGGAATGCCTCCTGGCCGGCTCAGCTGCCTAATTGGGTGGGGGATTTAGTTTGAATAGAGTACAGGGGAACTTGTAAAGAAGAAATTTTAGGGTGTGGCATTGTTCAATTGGGGCAAAATTCTCAAATTTTTAATTGGTTTGAAATTAAACGTTTCCAATCAATAACTAGGATCTTTCAATAAATTTGAATGGTTTCGGGTTTGCTTTTCAATGATTTTATGAGCCAAGTAGACTTGTTTCAGGTTTTTTGCAGAGTCATTTCCTTGTTGTGGCTCTTTTGATATTGTTACTTTTATTTCAATTTCATTTTAAGATAAGTAGTTTTATTCTGTTTGATTTCTAAAGTTTTTATAAGCCTTTTGAGTTTTCGAATTGGCTCAAAGCAAATATCTCCCGACTGTATTCATTTTTTTAATAAGTTTATTTATTTTATTTATTTTCATTTTTGGCTGTGTTGTGTCTTCGTTGCTGCTTTCTCTAGTTGTGTCAAGCGGGGGCTACTCTTTGCTTTGGTGCGTGGGCTTCTCATTGTGGTGGCTTCTCTTGTTGCAGAGCACGGGCTCTAGGCGTGTGGGCTTCAGTAGTTGTGGCATGCTGGCTCAGTAGTTGTGGCTCATGGGCTCTAGAGCGCAGGCTCAGTGGTTGTGGCACACAGGCTTAATTGCACTGTGGCATGTGGGATCTTCCCAGACCAGGGCTCGAACCCTGGTCCAAGAATCTGCCTGCACTGGCAGGCGGATTCTTAACTACTGTGCCACCAGGGAAGCCCCGACTGTATTCATATTTGAACTATTTTATGTTACTGTTCTGGCATCAAAACACTTTTTCATTTGTGGATTCTTAAAAATTCACTTACAATTGAAATAATGATTTTGTTTTGAATGTTTCTTTCATATTCAGTAAGCTTTTCATTTTCACAATTTTATCAGTCTCTGATATTATTTTGATACCATACACTGTTCTATCAAAATTGAGGATGTGAGCGTTCCTAGGCTTTCCATTTGGACATTTGATTAATTTTTAAATGCTCTGTGGCATTTTCTAAGCTTTTAAAAAATTATATATTTGCATGTATTTCAGAATTTCAGGAGTTATTCTCTTTCTATTAATTTTTAAAATTGAGATATAATTGACATGTAACACTGTGTAAGTTAAAGGTGTACAGTGTGTTGATTTCATATTGCTATCACTGGTTAACTAACACCTCTATCACCTCACATAATTATCATTTCTTTTTTGTGGTGGGAATAATTAAGATCTAGTCTCTTAGCAAGTTTGATGATCATAATACAGTATTGTTGTCTATATTCACCATACTGTGCATTAGATCTCCAGAACTTATCTACCAGTTGCAAGTTTGTACCCTTAAACAACATCTCTCTTATTCCCCCACCCCCAGTCCCTAGTAACCACCATTCTACTCTCTGTTTTCATGAGTTCATGAGATCATACAGTGTTTGTCTTTCTCTGACTTATCTCAGTATAATGTCCTCAAAGTTCATCCATATTGTCACAAATGGCAGGATTTCCTTCTTTCTCATGGCTGAATAACATTCCACTATACATATCTCACATCTTCTTTATCCCTTAGTCCATTGGTGGACACTTAGGTTGTTTCCATATCTTATGTATTGGGAATAATGCTGCAATAAACATGGAAGTGGAAATATCTCTTCAATATCCTGCTTTCATTCCCTTTGGACATATTCTGAGAAGTGCAATTACTGGATCATAGGGTGGTTCTACTTTTAATTTTTGAGGAACCTCCATACTGATTTCCACAGTGACTGTGCCAATTTACATTCCCACCAACAATGCAAGAGGGTTCCCTTTTCTCCACATCCTCACCAGACACTTGTTATCTCTTGTCTTTTTGATGATAGCCATTCTAATAGGTGTGAGGTGATAGCTCATTGTGGTTTTGATTTGCATTTCCCTGATAATTAGTGATGTTGAAGATCTTTTCATGTACTTGTTGGTCACGTGGATGTCTTCTTCAGAAAAATTCTTGTTTGGTTTCCCTGCCCATTTATTAATCCTATTGAGGATTTTGTTGTTGACTTGTATGAGTTCTTTATATATTTTGGATATTAATCCCTTATCTGATATATGATTTGCAAATATTTTCTCCCATTTTGTAGGTTGCAATTTTTATATTTTAAATCTCATTTATTTAAGTAAATTATTCCTGCTCTTTTTAGCAGTGTTTTTGTGAAATTTTCAGTTGCAAGTTAGTTTAAAATGCATGCCTCCAATCACCAGTTAACACTTTTGGTAACTTTAATGTATCCTATTTAGATGTTAAAAAAACAGGAGTTGGGACCTCCCTGCTGGTGCAGTGGTTAAGAATCCACCTGCCAATGCAGGGGACACAGGTTCAATCCCCGGTCCCGGAAGATCCCACGTGCCGCAGAGCAACTAAGCCCGTGTGCCACAACTACTGAGCCTGCGCTCTAGAGCCCACGAGCCACAACTACTGAGCCCACGTGCCACAACTACTACTGAAGCCTGCATGCCTAGAGTCCATGCTCCGCAACAAGAGAAGCCACCGCAGTGAGAAGCCCATGCACCACAACGAAGAGTAGCCCCCGCTCGCCACAACTAGAGAAAGCCTGTGTGCAGCAATGAAGATCCAACGCAGCCAAAATAATAATAATAATTTTTTTAAAAAAAGCAGGAGTTGAACTATTCATACCACACAGATTATAGCACACTTTTATCATCACTCAGTACAGCCTATTCTCTTTTTAATTTAATTTAATTTTTTTTTCTCTTTTACCCCAAATCCCTACTCTCATTCTCCTCTCTCTACCACAGACACTCTAAATATTTTTGAAATATATCCTAGATGTTTGTATCTTTAAATATATATATATATGTATGTATATTGTGTTGCTTGATGTCACAACTTTTTAATGCATTTTTTTCTCAAAAATCATTTTTCAGATTTTAGGGTTTTTTCCAGACAGTAATATTCACTTTATAAATCTAGTTTTGTTATATTTTTGATTTTATCATTTATGTCAATGCAGGCTTTAGTCAACATAATGTTCCCAGACCAATGACATTATATTGCTACTTTGTTTTGCTTTCAAAATTGAAGCTTTTATCTAATTGGGCTTGTTTCATATCATGAAAGGCCACTCTCAGTGTCAGGGGCAGGGATGAGGGCTTTTCTCTGGGCAGGGAATGACTGGTAGTGAACTCTGTAGAGTGGCTTGCTGAATCTCTCTTCTAACCCTTCTCTGGTATGCCTTCTTTTATGACACAAAATAGCGCTAAAAGCTCTATTTTCTCACTCCTTTGAAACCAGGAAATGGATGTAATTTATGTTCTGCTAATCATATATACTGCTGTGAGGACTGTCTTTGAAAATTTAGTCAAGTGGAGAGAGAGGTGGCAATATGAGAAGCCTCCATTCTGCTGCTGGCACAGGTGGCTCTGGAACAACAGATGTGATGGCAGCTTCCTGATCTCAGGAGCATAGCTAAGGTAGTATATTCCTAGAGTCAACGGTCGTGATGGCAGATTCCTGATTCCAGGATTGTGACTAAGGTAGTGTGATCCTGAACCCAGCTGTCAGGAAAGAAACTTCTTGATTCCCCAGCTTCCTGACTGTGGCAGAGGTAGCCTTCTTCCTAGTGGGGCAGTTCATTTTATTGTTCTAGGAGTCATTTCTGGCAGCTGAGCCTAGAAGTTGCTCCTTCAGCCCTTCTGATAATTTTGTAAGCACCTTATTCCCTCTGTTCAATCCATACCCTGTTAAAGTAACTAGAGTGATTTCTGATATAGGCAACTGAACTTTGACTAATGCACATGCTGATCAAAATAAACTTCTTCCACAACCTAAGTGTCCAGCGACAGATGAATGAATGGATAAAGAAAATGTCATGTATACACACACACACACACACACACACACACACACAATGGAATACTACTCAGCCATAAAAAAGAACAAAGTTTTGCCATTTGCCGCAACATGGATGGAATTGGAGGGCATTATGCTAAGTGAAATAAGTCAGACAAAAAAAGACAAATACTCTATGATATCAGTTATATGTGGAACCTAAAAAATACAACAAACTAGTAACTATAACAATAAAGAAGCAGACTCACAGATACAGAGAACAAACTAGTGGTTACCTGTGGGGAGAGGGAAGGGGGAGAGGAGTAAGAGGTATAAACTATTAGGTATAAAATAAGCTACAAGGATATATTGTACAACACAGGGAATATAGCCAACATTTTATAGTAACTATAAATGGAGTATAACCTTTAGAAATTGTGAATCACTATATTGTACACGGGTAACTTATATAATGCTGTACAGCATCTATACTTCAATAAAAATAAATTAATTAATTTTTTAAAATAAAGTTCTTCCAATAGGAACACTCTACTGGGAATACCAAGACTAGTGTCCTTTCAGACAACCACTCCCACAAGTTGTTCTTATTTTTAGGGACCTTCATTAAGGCATGTCAGGTACAGAGCCTCTTTCATCACTCACAAATCCCAGACTACCGACCAGATGAAAAGAGTCTATCACATGTGGATGGAGAAACTCCTTTCCTCAGGCAATTAGAACCCCTTATCCTCAATGGAATTTTCTTTTAGTTACTGCATTTCCCATCTCAGAATAAATTGACTTAATAGAAAAATGTCCACTCTTTTTTGCTCAGGACCCTGACACCAGAGGTTGAGTCCAAAAAGGGAGGAGGTGGGGCTTCCCTGGTGGCGCAGTGGTTAAGAATCTGCCTGCATGCAGGGGACATGGGTTCAAACCCTGGTCCGAGAAGATCCCTCATGCCGCGGAGCAACTAATCCCGTGTGCCACAACTACTGAGCCTGCACTCTAGAGCCCGCGAGCCACAACTACTGAGCCCACGTGCCACAACTGCTGAGGCCCGCATGCCTAGATCCCGTGCTCCACAACAGGAGAAGCCACTGCAATGAAAAGCCCGTATACTGCAACAAAGAGTAACCCTGACTTGCCACAACTAGAGAAAGCCTGAGCACAGAAACGAAGGCCCAATGCAGCCAAAAATAAACAAACAAATAAATAAATAGTTTTAAAAAGGGGAGGACATGAGAGGAGAAGAGTGGTGTCTACACATCAACTTTAGCAGGGCATCAAAAGAAAAAGAGCAAAATTTGTAAACTTCAAGGACTTGAGATGTGGGAGCTGGGCAGGCAGGCTCCGCCTATCTCCTTGGGGCCATCTGGAACTGCACAAGCTCTGGAAGGGTCAATCTGCTCAGCCCCTTCAGGGTGAACAAGGCTGTCTACTCACCAGCCCTGCTCCCTGCTTGCCTGGCATCCTCACATCCATCAATTGTCCCATCAATCTGAGAAAGAGGAAGGCATGCTACTATGTAGAATGCTTGAATGTGCAATGCTTCCTGATGTTTGCTAAAGGCTTGATGGATTGGGAGGCCCCTGGGTAGCCCAAAGGAAAGTATGCAAAGGGTGCTAGGCCACACAGACAACTATACAAATGGTACTTCCACCAAATCAGGTCCTAGCCAGCCCTTCTCCACCTCTGCATTCATAACATCCCCAGCTGTTCTGTTACTTATCTTTCTTCTGTATTTTTAAGCTTTACTTGTCTAGGCTGATACCCCTGTTTAACCTATACTCTGAGTTTTCTACCTTTTAATTGCATTTCCTAGGCTCCTATTAACTGCATGCCTGTTAGGATTGTGTCTTTCCCAACTGATAAATTCCTAAACACCTTCCTTTGGGGCCCAGCCCTGGGTTTACTTGCCTGTGACCTTTCCTGAAAGGCAACCCTGATAGAACCTGACCCAGCTCAGACTGAGGGCTTACCAAAGAATACCAACCCCCCCCAGCCCCCAACCATCACCTCAGGCATTATTTTTGTATGGCTTTCTGAAATACATTTCAAAGTTAGAGGGTTTGGAAAGGCAGAGTGTATTCCAAGGTTAAGCTCTGTGTACAAGATTGATGATTGACCGGAGAAACCCCTGTACTGGTTAAAGTAATGCTAGCTACTGTAATAAATAAACCCTGAAACAATTTCAGTGGTTTAACACGATAGATTAGATTCTTGCTCCATAAACCCAGTGATGTTGTTCTTGCCTGGCGGTGGCCTCTTTCTATCCTGTGACCTCACCCTTCCCCAGGGCCCCAGGCTTCCCTCCATTAAGCTGGCAGATGGAGAAAGAGACCACGGAGAATGCACAGGCCCTTATTTGGCCATGCAGTTACTCACATTCTACTAGCAAGTACTAGTCACCTGGATGGGGTAGAGGGATGGGGGCCCTGAGAACTGTATCCCCGACTGGGCAGCGGCTCTTAGCCACAGTTCCATTGCCATAGAAAGAGAGCATGAATCTTAGGTGGCCACTGAGCCATCTCAACCACACATGCCTTATTCTTTTTCAAATAATTAGCTTCTAAATCAATCATAGCTGAAGATAAAATGTTAACTTCTATAAAAAGGCAGTGAGGCAAAATTTCCTGGAAATAAATTCTAAATAAACCCTCTTAATATCTGAAAATTGGCCCGAAATGTATAAGTGGACTTGAAAAGTTTTAAGACTTTTTCATGGTGCATAAAAAATAACACCCTCACTCTTCGCCAACATTTAAATAATTGGTCACAAAGGCTGAAAGGTAAAAATTATCAAAAGTCCCGAAGCTCCTTGATACACAAATTTTTCAAATACTTGGAAAACATTGATGATGAAATAATTGTTGACTTTTGTGTTTTTTTAAGACAGAATGTATGCTTATCCCTGCTGATAAGCTGCTCTTCTGGTTCTGGCAAAACTATCCCCAGCAGGGGTCTGCCCTCCCAGTACATCTTTGGGGATCATGAAGCCCAGGCCCATTTCCAGGTGGTCAGATAGGCTCGCATTCAAGGAGACTCCATCTGGCTCCTCCCCATGCCTCTCTGGCCTGTGGTCCCCCAGCTAGGCACAGTAAATACCCTCCACCCTAGCCTAACCAGTGGGTGGTGAACACTAGGTCTTTTCATGCAAAGATATCCCTTCATTAACACAAGAGTGTCTATAAGCCACATGTCTGCTACCCTGACCCATAGGCTCTGTTTTTCTCTATATCTAAACCTTCAAAACAGATTTTGTTCATATTCCCCATAAAGAATCCATTCCCATCAAACAGTGAAGTTTGTAGAATTAAATTGTAGAAGATTTCCTAAGGGGAGATATGTTGGGGTTGGGGGTTGCTCCCATAGAATTTAACTAGCAAGTCGCCATTAGACATATTTCTTCTCTCACATCTTTCTTTTTAGTCTCTAGTGATCAGCTCCCCCTCGTCCCCACTGCCTGCACCTTCTCCCAACACCCTTCCATTTTCCCTGGCTTCATTCTCTCCTTCAGAAGATCTTAACCAGGTCCTCTTGATCTTTCCTCTTGCTCTTTCCTCTTGCTCTTTCAGAGAAATTATCATCTCCTTTAGCTTCTCCTTCTAAACTTGTACACTCCATCCACTACTGAAAGGTCCCCTCACTCCCTGTGACAGGCCATTAATTATATTAAGGTTAATGACTTTGTACCTAGCTCCCCACCCCAACCCCCAAAAAACCCTCTTCTGTTAATAGACCTACCCTCCTTAGAAAGTTGTGTGGTATTACATCTAATTTTCTCTTCTGCTACTTGTGCAGCCTAAACATCCTGGTATTGTTCAGCTGATTTTTAGGGGAGACACTGTGTTTTGGGGCACTGGATCTGCAGAAGCCATTCAACTGGATATTGTCAGAGATCGAGAGGGGAGGAAATAAAAATTATGGACCATATGTAAAACACATATGACATATTTTCACCGAAAGCTTGTCAACGTGCCTACTCTTGTGACTGAAAATCAATGATTGACCCCTGAAACCGATTGGGCCGTAGGGGAATCCAACCCCCCACAGTTGTTTGTTTACTCCAGCTCTCAGAATCAGACAACTGCCCTGAAGTTCTACTGGATGAGGAAATGGTACAGTGGCACAGATTTATTTAAAAAGTGATTCTTTTTAAAACTGGTTGATGATGCATATAAAAATACTAAGGTTATATACATTGTAGAACTAAGAGTATGAAAGACTATGACCAGGGCAGCATGTTTGAGTTGGGTTACGTAAAAAAAGGTAAACAAAGATAATTTTGAAAAAAGACACTGCCTCAAATAGTACATGTGCCTAGGTGATTCCTAAGTCCCAAGTCTCCTATGGATCCTGGAAACGTCATGGGGTCCTGGTCCTGGGACAGAAAGGTCGCAGGAGCCAGCCTATAAAGGTGGGGGTTGGGCTTGCACAAGAGGTTTCTTTCCTCAGCTATATCCTTCCAGTCTGGGAGAACTGAAGGCCAGAAGAGCAGTCTTGAGAACTGACCTCCCTAAACTGCTATAAAAACAGACAGGAGCTTATTTGGGGATGCCCAGCGATGAGAACAAAATAGAAAAGCTACCCTTAGGGAAGGGATTAGTTCTGAGCTAGAGCAGCCTCTAAAGGGCTCCTGAGAGTGGACTGCGGGCATCTCTTTGCAACTCCACATGCTGTTCATGACATTATGTTGGCAGCTTGAAATCAGACCTAGTAGGAGCATTTACACCATGGAAATCGGGCAAATGCTACAAATCAGGGGTTTTCTCTCTCTGAGAGCTGTTTCACCGGTACACCACTGCCTGTGGGCATGTGTTTGTCTAGGGAGGAGACAGGCCTCCCCCATGCAAGCCCCTTTGAATGCCTAGCACCTACCCACCCACTACCTGGAGTGGGCATCTTCTATTGATATTTTCTGTCTGCTGCATCCCTACTTGTTTTCCTTTTGGTACTAACACCCCCTGTTCTTTTCCTTGATCCTGATTATTTATAAATTCCTGTTTTACTCCATGGATTCGCAGTGGGCCCACTCACTCTATGCATGAAGAAAAGTGGGGCATAACTGTACAAATAAAATCCAACCTGACCACGACATCAGGGCATTTTACTGCAGAACAAGGAAAGTTGTGGTTCCATCACCTCCCATCGCCCTTATGAGTATAGGTTACACCTACTGAGCCCTTACTGTGTGCAGGGGCTTTCCATGGATTTTCTCCCTCAATCCCCACAACACTCTAGGAGCTGGGTGTAATTATCCCCCATTTTACCCATGGGGAAACTGAGACTCAGATCAGCTTCTCTAAGTGAATAGCTAAAGGATACATCGAGCCAAATCCTGAGCCTGAAATTGAACCCAGGTCTGCATGACTGTAAATCCCATGTTTTATAACCACTTCCTTGCTCCACTCTCAACACATTTATCAGACATCATGATAACAGCGCTGTGGGGGAAGAGAGAAAGCGTTTGGGGACCGTTATCCTGCTTTGCCCAGGCTCAGTCTCATTATACTTCAGACAGTGTGTGGTGAGAGTGCTAAGGAAAAAGAGCCAGCTGACGCGTGGGATTGCCAAGCAACAGCTTATGAAACGAACTCAAACCATGGCAACCAAACACTGCAGACCCAGCAATAGCCTCATTTCATTTACAAGAGTAAGAGGAGGGCTTTGTCAACAACTGATGAGATAAATGAGAAGACTACTAGCTATGCAAGTACAAGGAATTATCATCATCATCATCGTTATTATTTTTAGAGCACACGATACCAAATAATCTATGAAAACTATTCCTTGAAAAAATATAGGATTAATCACATCACTATGTCACATACAAACTGCGTACACATACATTTTTTTTAATGAAAGCTTATTTATTTATTTTTGGCTGTGTTGTGTCTTCATTTCTGTGCGAGGGCTTTCTCTAGTTGCGGCGAGCGGGGTCCACTCTTCATCGCGGTGTGCGGGCCTCTCACTGTCTCAGCCTCTCTTGTTGCGGAGCACAAGCTCCAGATGCGCAGGCTCAGTAGTTGTGGCTCACGGGCCTAGTTGCTCCGCGGCATGTGGGATCTTCCCAGACCAGGGCTTGAACCTGTGTCGCCTGCATCAGCAGGCAGATTCTCAACCACTGTGCCACCAGGGAAGCCCACATACATTTTTTTAAATGTGTATCTCTGATATAAAAAATCTCAATCAATTGCCCATTATTTATTTAATAGAGCTATTCATTTTGGGGTGGTAAGGAGGGCTAATACATGAATAGCCCTCATTTAAAAATCAATTTATTTACAAAGCACCTTCTAATTACTCCCTCACAATAACTCTGTGTGCTTGGTATTGTTTTTCCCACTCCACAGGCAGGGAAAGCATGACATGGGGATTGTAAATGAGTTTTCATAGGGTGCACAGATAATAAAGCACAGATCCAGGACACCCTCCTGCAAAAATGTCGTAAGTCTCAGAACCCTCTGAGAATCTGATCACATCCACTGCCCCTCTTCCTTGAAAAATGCACAAAAATCAACTTATACACTACAGTTCACCT
The DNA here is from genome assembly GCF_003031525.2 of Neophocaena asiaeorientalis asiaeorientalis. Classification (NCBI taxonomy): domain Eukaryota; kingdom Metazoa; phylum Chordata; class Mammalia; order Artiodactyla; family Phocoenidae; genus Neophocaena; species Neophocaena asiaeorientalis. The sequence goes on from NW_020171764.1 coordinate 363,664, forward strand.
GTAATTCAGTGGGACTCATGGTTCCCGCTGATGTACGTCCATGTATTCCAGCTGGAAGAAAAATATTCATTTGTTTTTCTCCATGCTACACAGTGCTCTCAGGGTCTTTTTATTTCTTTTCTTCAGTGCTTACATGAAGCCTACCCAAAATTCAGAGGGTTGTTAGCTAGAAGCCACAGAGAGGGTTAGCAGTTGCAGGCAGAATGGATTGGACATCACTGAGTTGTTCATAATTTCAATCTGCCCCAATTTTTGTGCCTCAAAATTCCATCCTGATATCACCTTTTGTGCACCGCCTTGCTAGGCACGTATCCACCAGAAATGTAGGAACATGACATCTTTCTGTGAACAACTAACCCCAGAGCCAGTGGCTCTGTCTCTGCCTGGATGTGTTTTGTTCACCTGTTGTGACCTGGACATTGTCTCCGTGCTGTCAGGAAACGTCATGACTGTTCCCGTAATGGGAGGAATGGAGTCTTTACTTGATAGTGACTACCACACCAGTAGGGCAGTGTATTTTTTCTCAGAGGACCTAAAGTGGTTTGCTGAGGACCCACACCGGGCAAACTCTCCACAGACTCTTTTCCTCTCTCAGTCCTAAGGCCCAGACTAAAAGCTAATTGAGTGGCCTTTCTGGTACTCCACGTCATGCGATTGTGATATGTGCAGATGAGGAGGAACCCAAATCCTGTGGGGGTGGGGATGCTTCTCCTTAAGGCTTCAGTGGAGTCTGAAATGAGGTGGGGGATGGAGTCCCCTGACCTTGGATGTCATCAGTATCTCCCTGCCTCCCTCTCAGCCCTCCCTTCAGTGTGTGGGATTTTTATCTAGTCTGGGATGGCTGGAAGCCTTTGGACAGACCACATATTCTTCTATGCCTGTAGATAGCCCGGGTCCTTATCTCTTAGTATTCAGAAGACCTAAGATCTCAGGACTCAAAAAGCCTTTCTTACAGTCCTATTTCCTCTGTGTAAATTTTCTGAAATCTCTTCTGAAACTCAAAAGCTGATCTTGGGCTCTTTAAGTCTATTTGCATTTCTGCTAAAATAACTCTACCCTGGGGCAGAAGCCTTGGACGTGCTGAGTCTGAGGCAGGGCCAGGAGTACAAGGGCAAGCTGGAGCTGAGGGGGAAAAACAAAGGTTAATAATTCACAATGTCACACTTTCACAGAAAGAAAGAGAAATAAGTTTGTCAGTAAAGAGATAGGGCTCAAAAGGAAAAAAAAGACCAAGGTAAATTCTAAAAGTGATCCTCTACCTATTTTATTTCTCCCCCAAGAGGAAGCTCCATGTGGAAACAGGAGATTTTAATCTTGTTTTGCCCCCACTGGATGTCCTATCTCCTAGCCCACTAGCCATTATGATCTGGAAGGTATTGTCTTCCACAAGGGTTATGTGCATTCTCTCATTTAAATCTGTAAGATAGTGTTGTTATGCCTATAAGCAGATGAATAAATGAGAATCAGAGAGAAATAAGTAACTTGCTTTTGGTACATAGCTAAGAATTTAAACTGGAATCTACTTTCTGCCAAGCCCAATGCTAATAATCACCACAGCCTAACAGTTTCTTTGACCTTGACTCCTATCAGGGTTGGAGGGGCGGGGAAGGAGACAGCCTGTGCAGCCTCAAGGTTAGAGTGTGTCTGGAGCATAAGGGTCTCTTTGTGCACTGGGCCCTGGGACCAGTTGTCTGCGAAGTCCAAGACATTACAAGCACTAGAGGGGCCACACACTATTGGAAGGTGGTGTCACCTATCACTCATAATGTCACCTTATTTTAGTATGCATGGGTGTGCAGAAAATAGTTAATACAGCAGACCTGAGACCTTGAATTGACTTTACACAACCTTGAGTTGTCTTTAGAAAGGCCTGCTTTCGAGGTTGGCCGTTGGCTGGCATCTGGGAACTTTGCAGTTGAAGGCAGAATACTATCTGCCTAAAGATGTCCACGTCCCTGGAACATATGAATATGTTACTTGGCAACATATTCAACATATATGGCAATGGGATTTTGCAGATGTGATTAAAGTTAAGGGGTTTGAGATGAGGAGATGATCCCAGATTATCTGGGTGTGCCTAATCTAATCACGTGAGTCCTTAAGAGTGGAGAAACTTTCCCAGTTGTGGCCAGAGAGATGAGATGATGGAAGAGGGGTCAGAAAGATGTGCCTTGAGAAGGATTTGACTCACTGTTCTAGCTTCTAAGATGGAGAAAGGGGCCATAAGCCAAGGAATGTGGTGGCCTTTAGAAACTGGGAACAGCCCTCAGGTTATAGCCTGCAAGAAAACAGGGACCTCTGAACTGAATTCTGCCAACAACCTGAGTAAGCAGGAAACAGACCCTCCTCTAGGGCCTCCGAAAGGAATGCAGCCCTGCTGACACCTGGAATTTAGCCTGGTGAGACCTGTACTGGACTTCTGACCTACAGAACTCTAAGAGAATAAATTTGTATAGTTTAAACTTCTAAGTGTGTGAAAATTTGTCACAGCAACAATAGAAAATTAACACAGCATCCTACCCATTCCCTAATTGATAAGTGTGGTTCTCTGTGCCTAACCTGGTTGTACAGAGTCATTTATGCTGAACACCTGCTTTCTTTCTAAGAGTCTGGAATGTTGGTACGTGCTAGGCAGAGAGTGTCCAATGACCATCCCCCAATAAAAAATTTAAAAAAAACAACTCTTGGACACTGAGCGAGATTCCTTGGGCAAAAACATTGCCCACATATTGTGTGTTTTCATTCCTGGGGAAGAGTGGACTTGATGTGCCCCCTCACAGGAGGAAGAGAGCAGAAGGAAGGAAGGAAGGAAGCCTCCAGACCCTACCTGTGTCTTTTTGTCCTTGCTGATCTTATTGTAGATCCTGCTGCTGTAATAAACCTTAGCTGTGAGGACAATTGCATACTGAGTCCCTCGAATCCTTCTAGTGAATCCACTGAATGTGTGGGTGGTCTTGGGGACCCCCAAAATGATGAGGGATGACAGGTGGCATTTTGAGTGGCCAGGAAGTTCCAAAGGGCTATAGAAGATGGGATCTGAAGGCAGGCCTTTACATTCCATGTCTCACTCAGGGCTGGTGACTGGTAGAGGCAGGGGCCCTGCACGACTGGTTTCTCTGTTGCCGAGCAACAGTGGTATTTTTCCAGAGCAAAGGGGGGGGGCGGCGGGGGTCCAAACAGGAAGGGCTATGATCCACCACAGCAGAGGCACACCTGCTCCCTCTGCTGGTCTGTGCCTTTCAACAGTCTCAACCAGAGACGGGGACTCACCACTCAGTGATGAGTAGAGCAAATCCCATTTGAAGCCACTGGCTAAGCCTAGCACTGGATGTCAAAGTTCAGTTCCAACAGGTCTTCAGACCCAGCCAACTTGAGCAATTCCACTGCATACTGCATGCATTCCTCCTGGAAATATGTTTTTTTAAGGAATCAACTCCCATTTATTCAACTAATTTTTCACAAGCGTGCCAAAGAAATTCAATGAAAAAAGAATAATCTCTTCAACAAGTGAGGCTGGACAATTGATATATGGAAAAAAAGTGAATCTCAATTACCTGGGTTTGCCAGCCTCCATGGAAATATGTTCTGAGAGCAGAATTTTTTCAAGAAAATACCTAGTTGGACAGTAAAATCTGGTGGCACACACTTGATTGTCCTTTTCCTCTGAATGGAGACACTGAATGTGTCTGCTTGGGCAGAACCCTCCTGGAGAGGAATCAGAAACCTTATGTGAACCTGCAGTTTGGTGTGAGTGAAGCTACCTCTCTCTGGATCTCCCTTATCTAACAAGACATCCCCAAGACAGCATCTTTCAAGCCTCTGCTGAGATTACGAGCCCTAAGAGTCCCTGAAAATTTACAACTCAAAAGGAAAGTGGCCAGCTTAATTTGTTCCTTCATTGCATCGTTCCTTTAATCATGTATGGAAGCACTGAGCTAGCTACTAGGGATACAGTGGTAAACCAGGCAGACATGGTCCCTGCCCCCATGGAGGGCCCAGCCTAAAAGAACCATCCCATCTGGTCTCACCATGGTCTGCCCCCTGGATAATCAGTATGGACTCTGACCACAGACTCAGGCAGACCTAAATTCCTGGTAGTGCCTGGACCATATCTAGAACCTGTTGCTAGACAGGAAGGGACATGGGTTTCTGAAGTACATACACTCAATATCCTCTCCCTAGGGACAGAGCATCACCACCACCCCGTGCCCTATCCAGCCTCTTCTGAAAAGCCTTTCTAAACTTGCAGAATCCCCACACTAAGAGTTCTGCCTCCGTAAGGTGGAAACCAGAAGTCAGCCGAGGGAGAGGTATGAGCCCTGGGCTCCACTGATCAGATGTTCCCCATCAAGACTTCAGGTCAGGACTTCCCTGGTGGCACAGTGGTTAAGAATCTGCCTGCCAATGCAGGGGACACCAGTTCAATCCCTGGGCCAGGAAGATCCCACATGCCACGAAGCAACTAAGCCTGTGTGCCACAACTACTGAGCCTGCACACCCTAGGGCCCGCAAGCCACAACTACTGAGCCCCCATGCCACAACTACTGCTCCCACGTGCTGCAACTACTGAAGCCCACATGCTCTAGGGCCCATGTGTAGCAACTACTGAGTCCAAGTGCTGCAACTACGGAAGTCCATGTGCCTGGAGCCCGTGCTCCGCAACAAGAGAAGCCACCACAATGAGAAGCCCACACACCGCAACAAAGAGCAACCCCTGCTAACCGCAACTAGAGAAAGCCCATGCGCAGCAACAAAAACCCAATGCAGCTAAAAAAAAAGACTTCAGGTCAGCTAGAGATTATCATACTAAGTGAAGTAAGTCAGAAAGAGTAAGACAAATACCACATGATATCACTTACATGTGGAATTTAAAATATGACACAAATGAACTTATCTAAGAAACAGAAACAGACTCACGGACGTAGAGAACAGACTTGTGGTTGCCAAGCGGGAGGGGTGGGAGAGGGAAGGATTGGGAGTTTGGGATTAGCAGATGCAAGCTACTATATATAAAATAGATAAACAACAAGGTCCTACTGTATAGCACAGGGAACTATATTCAGTATCCTGTGATAAACCATAATGGAAAAGAATATAAAAAAGAATACATATATGTATAACTGAATCATTCTGCTGTACACCAGAAACTAACACAATGTTGTAAATGAACTATTCTTCAATAATTTTTTTTAAAAAAGACTTCAGGTCAGGAGAGAGAAACAAGTAAGGAGATAATCATCCAGTGGAATCCATGCCTGGTAAAATGGTAGAGCATGGCTGAGAGATGCTGAGTTTTCACAAGCAACTGTAGTAGATGTTCCAGTGGCACAGTCCTGGGTTCAGCCTCAGCAGTGCCTGTCCCCAGAGGAGGTGGATTGCACCAACTTCTGACTGCCTAGCCCCCAAGCGAGATAGTCTCATCTGTTGGAGATTTCCTTGTACTCTACCTAATAGCAGTTTTTAAAAATCCCTTTTCTACCTGAAGAAGCCAGAATGGGTTCTGTCACTTGCAACTAAGAAGGTTGATGGATAAAGAGAGGCTTGAAAACGAACAGAAAACCAGTCAATGTGCTGTTTCTCATCGACACTTTCAGGGCTGGGAATCCAAAGGGGAAGCAATAAGTAGAGGACAATAAGTCTCATCTAGCTACCTATTTAGAAAGTTGTTTGTTTGTTTATACTCTTTTTCGATTTTAAAAGTTATAGGTCCGCCACCCTCACTAAGGCCAGAACTCATACACTCACCTACCCAGAGCGTTGAAAAGATGCTTCTTATTGGCATTGACATTCCTGCATGGCATACACTGACCACAAGGTGGCAAAAGAGATTATCACATCCAGCCATCCTGTCTTCCTCCGCATCATTATTGCACTAAAGAGAACATTTATTGAGCACCTAGTATGTGCCAGGAACTGTTCCAAGGGGTTGAATGCATTTAGTAATTTACCCCTCACAGTAATGCTGTGAAATAGGTACCGTTTCACATGTGAGGAAACAGGTACATAGATATGTCTGTGTGTCTGTCTATCCTCTAGCTCATCTTATATTTATCTATCTATATATCATTTATCTATAACCATTTTCTATCATCTGTATTTACAGATCAATTTATCGTCTATATATTTTGATTTAAAGTTTTCTTTATTATAAAAGTAACACATGCTCATAGTAAAAATATTCAAACGATAATGATTGGTAAGAATTTTTAAACTCTCCTCTGCTCCCTTCCAACCACCCCAGTTACACTGCCTAGTGATAACTACTGTTAACAGTTTCTTGTGTTCTTGTCCATAAATTTACATAGAAATGAAAATTATGTACTCTTCCATAATCATATACAATGAATATGCAAGCATATTTTATGTATATCATGCACACACACATACACGGAACCATATCCCACACACTGCTCTACAGCACGTACCTCTGTTTAGCACCTCATCCTGGACATCAGATGCAAGCTGAGGCCACTGTTCCTAAGGACCTTGGGTGTGACACTGGCTGCACTCTCCTGCGCACCAGAGAGCAAGTAGTGTGGTCTGGTGTGCTAGAGCCCCAGGTGAGAGTGAGTATTGGAGAGGAAGGGAGTTGATGTGGGGAGATGTGATGGGGTGTGAGGCACGTAGTGTGGTCTGGTGTGCTAGAGGCCCAGGTGAGAGTGAGTGAGTATTGGAGAGGAAGGGAGTTGATGTGGGGAGATGTGATGGGGTGTGAGGCACGTAGTGTGGTCTGGTGTGCTAGAGCCCCAGGTGAGAGTGAGTATTGGAGAGGAAGGGAGTTGATGTGGGGAGATGTGATGGGGTGTGAGGCACGTAGTGTGGTCTGGTGTGCTAGAGCCCCAGGTGAGAGTGAGTATTGGAGAGGAAGGGAGTTGATGTGGGGAGATGTGATGGGGTGTGAGGCAAGTCTGTGAGTGGATCACAAGTGGCTGGCCCTCACTCCTAGTGTAGTTGGGCCTCTATCCCTGGTCCTAGAAAAATTCACGTTTGGATACAATCAACATTCACTGTGCCTTTAGAACAGGCCTAGCTCTTTCCTTTGCACACTGCCATTTTTCATCTCATTTAATCTCTGTGGAATCCCTGTGAGGTAGGAATTATCTCTAGTTTACAGGCAAGAAAGCTGACACTCAAAGAGGATCATCTACATATTACAGTTAGACACATAGCTTCTAAGTAGAACCACAAGCCAACTCAGTTCTTTTGATTCTCATTGAGGGCACTGTCCACTGCACTTCACGAAAGGCCTCTGGGGAAAGATTACCTTGTATCTCATGCAGTATTCCGGGAGTACAGGCTTTGTGCCCCCTTATACACCCCTGATTTTCCTCCCTTGTACTTCCCTTCATCCATGTATCCTCCCCCAGCCCTGCGGGGCCAGGGACAGAAGGGTAGCCAAGTCCAGAAACGCCCCTGGGGCTGGGCAATGGGCCCCCAGAGGCCGGGTCCTGAGGAGCGCTGGCAGAAGCTGTGATAGGCCATCATCTTTGAGACTGAGCGTGTCCCCATCCCTGTCCCAGGCTCTCCGCCCACCCCAGGTTCTGCTCTGCCCCATAAGGATGAAGCCCCAGCTCCATTCTGGGACAGGCCTGGACCCCAGATCCAGAGGGGTAGAGCTCCCAAGGCCACCGGGCCCGAAGAGGCATGTCCCACGCCCATCTTATTGGTGCTCTGCACAGTCTGTGCCTGCTCCTCGCCTCCTCTTCACCTTTTCCTCGGGCTCCCAAGGCCAAGGGTGGGCTGAGGGTTTGGCAGCCAGCCTTTTGGCCCAGCAGACGCTGAGCCGCCCCGGGAGCAGTGGGAGGAACAAGGCACAACAAGGCCATGCCTGCTGCTGGCATCTCCCCTACAGCTGAGAGAGGGGCCTGAACTACAGGACACTGTCCCAAGACCCTCAAGCCGTAGCAGAGACCCGGGTCGGGCAGCAGGTGGGAGGGGCGGGGAAGCAGCTTCCATCTGTGGAGCTACCGGTGGGGGGAGTGGGCAGCCACGCGTCTGGGAGGCGCTGCTGCACTGAGAGCTGCTGGCGGTGGGCAGCAGCACCAAGGGGCCCACGAAGACTGAGCCCAGAACAAGCGGCTTAGGTCTTGGGCAGCTGGAGGATGTTGGGAAGCGACCGCAGGTGCTGGTCCCGGGGAGTGCAGCCCAGGGCAGGCGTCAGCACAAGGCTCAGGAGAAGCAGATAGCCCATGCTCGAGAGTCAGGGAGACTGTTCCAGGAAGAGTCTGGCCCCTGAGTCCTGGTGAAAGCTGGCCTTGGCCCAGTACACACTGCACTGCCCGGCCCGTGGGGCTGTGCTGCCTGATTACATTGTGGCAGAGTTCTCCCTGGTTAGCGCGGGATAGCACCCCTCCACCTGGCCCCTTCCTCCAGGTAGGGGGACGCGCCTAGGCCTCCTGGGGTCAGCAGCAGGAGGTGGTTGTCAGGAATCAGGAGCCCCTAAGGAGGATAGGATGCCGGTTCCCATCAGGTTGCCTCTGTACTGGTACTCCCAGAGTGCCGGGAGGGTTACCACCCCTCAGGTGAGGTAGACAGACAGGGGGTGCCATATCCTCCATGCTCTGGGGTTTTGTTTCACACACCAGGTCAAGAGGGATAGAACCACCACAGCTGAGGTCCCAAGAGCTGCCCTGGTGCCTCCTCTTCCTAAGCCTACTCTTGCTTCAATTTCTTGAAGCACCCCAGCATCTTTCCAACAAATGCCTGCCCTTTGTGGCCTGCAATGAAACACTAAAATTGGTTCCCTGCTTTCATGAGGCACCAGTTTAATGGACTCTTCCCATCCATCTGGTATTTCTCTCCTGCCCCCAGAGGACAGATACAGAAACTGAGCATAGCATCCAGGTCATATTAGGTTTCCTTGTATCTTACAGCAATCCAGTGCATGGTGATGGATTGGGAGGTGTAAAAACCTGAAGGAAGGACCAGTATCAGTGCTAGGTTACCCTAAAGACCAACTAAGCAAGTGTTTAGCTCACCAGCAGGAAGGGGGCTCCCAGCAATGAGAAAGAGATTGTTAGAAACATTTGATACTTGAATTTGATATTCAAAGAAACAGCAAAATCAACATCATGGGGGAAATATAAAAACTTTACCATCAATTTTTATCATGAAATGTATTGATACATGGCAAGTGTAAATGAGAGCACTCCATAATCTTTCCGAGCCTCAGAGCCTCTAAGGATCTTAATGTGACCCTGGCAGAATGTCTTCAGGCCTGGCTGTACCCTGGCCAAGGAGGGGAATCAAATGAGAGCTCCTGCTTCCCCTGATAGGGGTTCATGTGCACCTCAGAACACAAGATGGCTGCAAAGTAAGTGACCACAAGCTTCTCTCTGAAAATATTTTAAATTTAACAAAAGATCTTTATTACTTTATAAAAGCAAATATAACCATGGTTAAAATTCAAAAATCATAACAGGGTATAAAGGAAAAAGTAGAAGTCCTCCTGTCTGCTTTCTAATCTTACCCATTCCTCTACTCAGAGAAATTTACATAGCCTTCATGTTACTGTGGAAAGGTGTCCTGTTCCTATCCAAAGCCAACCCCTCCAATCGTGCTTGGATCCCTCCCCTATGGCCTTATCCTTCCATCCTCTACTGGACCATTCTCACCAGCACACAAACATGCCTTAATATCACTCCACAAAAAAATAATCCCCCCTTGACCTTGTGCCGGCCTCCCAGTTAAACTTCCATTTCCTTCTTCTTTACCATCAAAGCTCCTCAAAATACATTTCTATAACATCAACAAAACCAAAAGACAACCTACTGAATGGGAGAAAATATTTGCAAATGATATGACTGATAAGGAATTAATATCCAAAATATATAAACAGCTCATACAACTCAACATTAAAAAAAGAAATAACCCAATTAAAAAATGAGCAGATCTAAATAGACATTTCTCCAATGAAGACCTACAGATTTGTAACAGGCACATGAAAAGATGCTCAACATCACTAATTATTAGAGAAATGCAAATCAAAACAATGAGCTATTAACTCACACCTATCAGAATGACTGTCATCAAAAAGACCACAAATAACAAATGTTGGCAAGGATGTGGAGAAAAGGGAACCCTCTTTCACTGTTGGTGAGAATGTAAATTGGTGCAGCCATTACGGAAAACAGTATGGAGGTTCCTCAAAAAACTAAAAATAGACCTACCATATGATCCAGCAATCCTACTCTTGGGTATTTAACAGAGAGAAATGAAAACACTAATTAGAAAAGACACATGCACCCCAATGTTTATAGTAGTATTATTTACAATAGCTAAGATACAGAAGCAAACTAAGTGTCCATCAACAGATGAATGGATAAAGAAGATGAGGTATATAATTACAATGGAATATTACTCAGCCATAAAAAAGAATGAAATAATGTCATTTGCAGCAACATGGATGGACTTGGAGGGTATTATTCTTAGTGAACTAAGTCAGACAGAGAAAGACAAATGCTGTATGATATCACTTATAGTTGGAATCTAAAAACTACAACAAACTAGTGAATATAACAAAACAGAAACAGAGTCACAGACACAGAGAACTAATGGTTACCAGTGGGGAGAGGGAAGTGGGAAGGGGCAAGATAGGGGTAGGATATTAAAAGATGTTGATTACTATGTATAAGATAAGTAAGCTACAAGGATATATTGTACAGCACAGGGAATATAGCCAACATTTTATAATAACTATAAACAGAGTATAACCTTTAAAAATCATCAATCACTATGTTGTACACCTCAAACTTACATTGTACATCAACTGTACCTCAATAAAAAATACGTTTCTATAATTACTATCTCCACTTGCTCACCTCCCATTCTCACTTAATCCTCTTCAGTCAGGCTTTTCTCTCTATAACTCCCACTAAATTGGCTCTTATCAAGGTCTCTGGTGACATGTCTTGCCAAACTAACCATAAATTTCCTTATACCTTTCTTGCATGACCTCTCACCAGCATTTCAAATTGTTGACCATTTATTATTCCCTTAAACACTTTATTTCCTTTAGATTTTGATACCCCACCTAGTTTCTTCCTACCTCTCTGGCAGTCCTTTTTCTCAATCCTTTTCTTTGTAGGTTCTACCTTTTGTAGAGTGCTCAAAGGCCCTGCCCGTGGCTCTATTCTCTCTATGTAATCTCTCCCTAGATGAGTTCCTGTGGACTCATAGCTTCAAATGCTATCTATAACCTTAATGAATTTCAAAGTTACTAAATTCATTATATCCAAATGCCTACTGACAACAGGACAACAAGACAATAGGCAATAAGTAACACATTTTAAAGAGCAGGAGATAATACGTCTCCTCACCTTGCTAGCCTAGCCAGTCTACATAAAGACGAGTAGAAGTTTGAAAAGTCCTTAAACAGGGATTTGTTGAAATAAAATACCTAAATTGTGCGTTGTCAACTTAGTGAGGGCTGATGTGAAATGAATCCTCTCTACACTAAGTTGGAGGGAGGGTAAATTACCCACCCCATCTGAAACCAAATGAATTGGGATCCAAGAGATACACTGAAAGACATTTGAAATATATTTAAAAGGGAAGGCTGGCATCCCACCAGCTGTATGCTCACTGAGTTGTAGAAAATCAGAAACCCATTCTAGTGCTGCAACCAGAATGAAATGTGATGACCAAGTTTTTAGAGCTTGAAGTATATCCCCTGGAAACAGGAACCTGGTTTTAGCCTAGAGAAGTTTCAGGGAGAAAGGCTTGTAGAGCTGCCAGTGACAGCTGGGAGAAAAGAAACCACAGCCTAGGAACATGCTCTACTACCACTATGTGGGTATGGCAAGAATGAACTAGTTTCCTATAGGCCAAGTGGAGGCTGAGGAAGGCAGCAAGACTTGAGCCATTGCCCAAGGGTTCCTTGCCTTGTCAGGGCAAGGGGACCACAGCACTAAAATCTTGTGAGGTGTAGGAGCAGGATAGGAACATGAAGTTAGGCAGAGTACACCACTCACATTCAACAACTGAATACACATTCTTTTTAAGCACGTAAGGAATTTTTTACAAAAATTGACCATATGCTGGGTCATAAAACACATCTCAACAAATTCCAAAGAACTGAAATACAGTGTATATCCTCCCACACATAATTGCACTGAAAGGAGTATGTATTGAATATGTTGTTGAATACAGAGTTTTATATATTTCCATTAGATAAAATTTGTTAATTACGACGTACAAATCTTACATATCCTTACTGATATCTCCTTGTGGTTTTGCCAATTTTTCCATCACATTTTGAAGCCATGCTATTAGGTTCATATTTAAAACTGTTAAATCTTCCTGATAAATTCAATTTTTCTATACGAGGTATCCCTTATTTCAAGAAATGCCTATTTATCTCAAAGCCTATTTTTAGTTATTCTGTGTAGAATATCATTTGCCCATCCTTTTATTTTCAACTTTTCTGAATTCTTATGTTTTAGCTGTATCTCTTCTAAACAGTTATATCAGTTATTTGTGCTGCATAATAAAAAGTTAGAAAGTGCTCAAATGTTTAAAAGTTAAGAAATACACTTAGAAGTAATCCAAAGTCCAAAGAAATCAGAATGAAAATTAGAACATACTTTGAGTTGAGTAACAAAAATACTACATATCAAAACTTGTGAGATGAACCTAAAGCCCTATTTAGAGAGAATATTATAATTTTAAAGTATATCTTTAAAAGGCTGAAAATTAATGAGCCGAACATCTTAAGGAGTTAGAAAAAGAACAGCAGATTAAATAGAGAAAGAAGAAAAGAAATAATAAAGCTGAGAAATGAAACAGAATAGGGTCAACATAGCCAAAAATTGGTTTTATTTTGAAAAGACTAGAAAAAAAATCAGTAAACCTCTGGTGAGGCTGATTTAAAATGCAAGAGAGAAGGCACAATTTATCAGTACTAAGAATGAAAATGGCAGTATCATTACAGACTCTGCAGACATTAAGAGGATAATGAGAGGACATTACGGACAACTTCGTGTAATGAAAATTTAGATAACATAGCCAAAATCCTATAAAAATAAAACTTACCCAAACTGACTGAAGAATAGAAAATAAGATATCGATTCATTAATTAAAAACTGTCCTAAAAAGAGAACTCCAGGCCCAGATGGCCTCACTGACAAATTCTATCAAACATTTAAGAAATATTTCCAATATTAGATGAATTCTACCAGGAAATAGAAAAAGAAGCTACCTACATCAACTCACTTTATAAAGCTAGAATAACCCTTGATATCAAAACTCAATATGGAGGGACTTCCCTGGTAGTCCAGTGGTTAAGACTCTGTGCTCCCAATGCAGGGGGCCCGGGTTTGATCCCTGGTCAGGGAACTAAATACCGCATGCCGCAACTAAAGATCCCGTGTGCCACAACTAAGACCCGGTGCAGCCAAATTAATTAATTAATTAAAAAAAAACAATATGGAGAGTACATTAAAAAATTATGGGCCAATCTAACTCATAAACAAAGATGCAAAAATCCTAAACAAAACATTAGGAAAAGGAATCGAATGATACAGAAAAAGGACAATATATCATGACTCAAGTTGGGTTTTTTTCTAGGAATGCCACATTAACAGATTAATGGAGAAACATCGTAGGATCGCCTCAATAGATGAGGAATGAGTGTTTGATAAAATTCAACAAATATTCATGGTAAGTACTCTCAGCAAACTAGGAATACAAAGGAACTTCCTTAATCTAATAGAAGAGATCTAATAAAAACCTGTAGTATACATCATAGTGAAATGTTGAAAGTTTTCCCTTTGAGGTCAGGAATATGACAAAGATGTCTACTGTCATCGCTTCTATTCAACACTGTACTGAAAGGGTCCAGCCAGTGTCATAAAGTAAGGCAACAAAAGGTAGAAAGATTTAAAAGGAAGGAACAAAACTGTCATTATTTGCATACAGTATGATTGGGTATGTAGAAAATCCAAAAGAATGTAGACATAAACTGTTAGTATAAGTTTAGCAAAGTTGCCAGACATAAAATCGTTATACAAAAATAAACAGCACTTCTACAGACCAGCTCTAAACATAACATGAAGAGTCTTTTGAGATACCACTAACAATAGTATCAAGTTCCTAGGAATAGACTGAACCAAAGATGTGCATGATTTCTTCCGAGAAAACTGTAAAACTTTATTGAGAGAATTTAACAAGCCAAATTATCAATATAACAACAGCATTTATGGCTTCAGCTTGTCTTCTTTTTAACTTATGACTGTCCATCACCTAAAACATAAACATAACAGTTGTACATTACTTAGCAGAACTTTACTTAGACAATAAAAAAGGTACACAAAGCACACTACAGTTTTGGTTTTATAACATGAAACTAAAACCAGAACCCTAACAACTGCACAGGCTTCTATGCTACATGTACATTTTCAGGCATATGAGCACTAATTTTTTAATGCATCATTCTTTTTGGTGGTATGAAGAAACATAGATTTCTCAAGCCCAGAACAAATTAAATCCTATGAGCCTATTTAAAGATAATTTAAGTAGAGAACAAAAACTGCCAGTGATTTCAGTTAAAATAAAATCAACCTAACAAAAACTCCAAGAAGTAAAACAAGCAAGCAAATCCAGTGTTATTCAAGTGCATCGACTTTAAGTATCCTTCTACTTACATATATTAGTTCAAATAATAATGTCATACTTGGAACTGTTCAAAGAGAAGACAAAGAACAGCATTCCATTTGGTTTGTCTCTTTTGTGCAAAAGTACTTCAATGATCCAGCTCAACCTTTATATGGCCTATATATAGAAAGGTGGCATTTGTTCCATTCACACTTGTTGTCCTGGAGTAAGCAGTAGTGGCCCTCCCTTTAACTCTCAAAAGTATCCCAGTTTGTATGATAAAAATTACATGGTCACACTAGTTTTAAGCCACGACCATCATATATGACATTAAAATGTGAGGAAAAATACTACCATTTCTCAGCCTGGCTCACAATTTCAAAAACAACAACAACAACAAGCCAACCTGGAAAAGCCCAAACATACAGATCCATATCATTTTTTGGCATCTAAAAGATAGTGATTTTTGAGAAACAGTTCTGGCAAATTAAAAAACAAAACATCAATACTATTGTATTGTTTAGATATCCAATTAGCACTGGGGTACGTTAATTTATGTACTTTAAAAACTATTTGATCATTTGCCTTGGGTTTTAAAGGACTTCTACTCCAAAGTAATAATACTTTCATGTTTTATAATTCAATGATATGGACTTGACAATTCATTTCTTCCTGATACTGTCTTTGAATCAAGCATTTGGTGTCAGAACTACCTTTCAAATAATCTGTGTGTGTGCGATTTGCTACTAAAGTATAAAAATATTGTAGAAAACAACTACTCCATGACTTGCAATCTTAATAGATAACATACCTGCTTCTGGAATTTTAGCAGGCACTAGATTAGGTGGAATCTTCCCCTTCACATCAGGGTCATTCCCGTGCTCACCCCCAGTCTTTTCCAGACCCATTTCCTGGCTTGCACCTTCCAATTAAGGTTGATATAAATAGTTATTAATATAAGTGGTAAACCATAAATTAATGTTATTAAATAAAGCACTGTAGGTTAGTATTATAATAAATGTGATGCATAAGAATGCAATGAGCACTAAAGAGTTTTTTGCTAGAAAATGAAGTTGTGTTTCTCATATATTACCTCCTCTATGAAGCATGTTTTTTTCTAAAACTGTTTAAAACAAACTTAGTTGTCACGTTTGTAACCTATATACACATGTATAATTGCACTTATCTCATCAGATCAGCTATTTGTTTACATGAATTTCTCTGACAAGAGAAACTCAAGATAGAAGTTGTGAACTCAAGACAGAAATCATTCTCATTTGTATTTATATCCTTAGCACCTAGTACATTACCTGCCACCAAGCAGGTCTCAATAAATGAGTGGAAAAAAAGTCTTTAAAAATAGCAAGATGAGACAAACCCAAACTGAAGAAAATTTTACAAAACACCCGGTTTGGACTCCAAAAGATGTCAATCTTTTGGACAAAGAAAGACAAAGAAATATTGAGGTACACTTCCAGGTTAGAGGAATCCAAAGAGAGATGACAACTAAATGCAACAGGTAGTCTTGGATTGGATCCTGGATCAGGAAAAAATAATGCTATAAAAAACATTACTAGACCAACTGACTACATATTAGATAATCATGTTTTCTCAATGTTAAACTTCCTGCATTTGATCACTGTACTGGGTTATGTAAGAGAATACCCTTGATTTTAGGAGGCACTTATTGAATTACTTAGCGAGTAAAGAGTTGTATTTGAAATTTACTCTCAAATGGTTTGGCAATAAAAATATGTATGTTAATACCTAAAGCAAGGACACTATACGGAAAAATATTAGCAATTGCTGAATCAAGGTAAAGAGGATACAGAAGTACACTGTGCTTTCTTATAACTTTTCTGTACTTTTAAAAACTTTTCTAAGTAAAAAGTTAAAAAGAATATGTGACAACTAAACTATGGCTCAGGAAGACAAAAATATAGAAGACTTTAACAGCAACTAGGAAAGGATTTAATTTTTTATTTCTCTGCACTATGAAAAAATTTTTAAATTACAATGTAAGAGCTAACCAGAATATATCTAGGTTTGCTCAAACTTTTGATGCAATGACTTAACCCTGAAAACAACATTCCAAAAAGATCAAGTTTAACTAGAAAAATAGTGTATAATTTTGTCTACATTTAATGTTTCTTCCTTTGATTTGCTAATTTAGAGCCTTGGCAAGGACTGTATTTTCCAAGAATGTCAAATAATTTAAAACATAGGTGGGTAAAATGCTGAAAGAGGGAAAACTTATCACAGAGAGGGACTGCAGTCAGCTGCAAACTATATCTTTCCCTTACCAAACAGGTTTCCAGCCAATTTTCAGGGAACCCTTCATACCTGTTACTAGTATAACATCATAAATGAAATACAAATTGTCTCTCCATCCCCCTTTACCTTGAACCACAGATGTTCCTCCTTCTTTCTCTTGTCCAGGTTCAATATCCACATTCCCAGTTGGTGGTTCCTTTTGTTGAGATTTTTTGCCACCTGGTTTTGGGGCCTTGGGAGAGGGTAGGTGCAAATAAGAAGTATTGTTATTAATACTATAACAAGAGAAGGCACAAATATACATACTACATGGACGTAACTAATCACCAATCTGAAGAGGCTTTTCCTATATCTTTATCCATAAGTACTCTTAACAAAGTTACTCTTCCTATATAGAAAATAATCTAAGAAAGGAGTTATCTGCAAGGACCAATAATTCTGGAAACCATTTTCATCTTTTCTGGGCTGTGTGTTATTTGTTAATTAATAAGCACAACAAGGAAGTCATAGAGGCGATTTCCAGGCTCATATCAATATACACATCCAGGCAATGTCAGAATACAAGTCTACTTGCTCAATGTCTCAGTCATGAGATTCATTTTTCAACCATTCAACCATTCTCAGCAAGATAGCCCTTTATACAACAGATCTAAATTGGTTCAACAACTTTTTCGATTTTCTTTTATTAATTTCTGTCAAGGGAAGTAAGATATTAAAGCACTCACAACCACAGGTTCAACCGTATTGGAAGACTCTTGACCATCTCCCCTTCCTCTAGATCTTGATCTTACTCGTCCACTCATATTTCACACTGAAAGTAGAAAATGGTGAACTGAAGAATGTAATTTAAAAAGACTATACTGAACTATTACCATGCTGACTGGAAATTCTTTTTTACATCTGGTGAGATTTCCAAAGTAAGTCTTGAATTAATAATAACTGCCTGCTTGCCAATAACATCAAATAAGGCTGTCAGCAAACCCCTCTGTTTCTCTCACAGCCAATTTGGCAGAGAAGGGACCTTCAAGTACTTGACTGAAAAAAAAAGGTACGACTTAAGAGATTCAGTTTCATTCCCAAACTCTCCAATATGGAGAGATTTTGTAATATACAGCCACGTCTAGCTTCCCACTGCTGACTCTGGATTCTGTGCTGGCCTGCAGTTCCAGGGCCTCCAGGACCCAGATACTGCAAATAATGCCGCCATGACTCGCTCTACCTTCATCTGAACCCTCTGACCTCCACCGCCCACCGCCCTCCCTTTCCTGCCACCAGGACGAGAGCTATGGTGGCCGTGACACCTGTGGGGAGAAGGACGACGACCTCGAGGGCTTTCCTCCTCAAAGGCCATAGATCGCACCGCCTGACCCGCCCAAAGCCCGCTGGCTCTCCCTCACACGCACGCACACTTAGACTCCAAGCAGGACAGATCTGTGGACCTACCTGGTGAGTTTCACCAGGCAGAAAGAACCGAGACGTTAAGCCGCAACCTTTACAGCTACGCACGCAAACTGCACAAGGGCCGACGGGAAGGCGCGCAGCCCTGGGCATGCGCACTGCGTCTCGCGTGGGCTGCGTGGGCTTTCCTCGCCCTCCCACAGACCAAGGAGTCCCGGATGTGTGGTCTGTCTGCAGTTCTGGTGCCTCCAAGGCTCAGACACCTCAAGTAGTGGCCCCAAGCCTCGCTCTACTTTCAACTGCCCCACTCCCCTCTGTGGCCCACCGTTCTCCATTGCTCCGCCCCACCGCAAAGGGCCATAGCCACGATGCCTGTAGAGAGCAAGACGACGACCTCAAGGACCTTCCTCCCGGGAGGCCAAGTATCGCGCTGCACCCACCCACCCGAATCCCGCTGGCTCACACTCATTAACATCTATTCACACACCAGCTGTGACACAGCTGAGAGCCTGGTGGAGAATCAGAAAGGAAATGAAAATGCTACCTTTCGTTGTCACTTAAACGCGACTTCTGCGGAGTCGTCTCCACCTGCCAAGCCCAAGCCTCGGAGGTAAGCAAGGTAACTCCCACACGCAGACGCAGTAATGTGTGTGTCACGTGGGCTGTGGTTGCAGCCCTCTCTGACCAGGTAGAGGCTCCGCCCTGCCTGGAAGAGAATGTTGCTTCCCAGTCCCAAAAGGGACTTTGTCTTTCCCTTCTCCACACCAAAAATCTTTAAGTTCTTCTGTGTCTAGAACGTTCCAAGCCCTGATTGAACTCTCCAAATTCTTCTCTCAGTGAGGCTGCTTCAGTGGCTCTCAAGAGAGTCCTTAGTCTCCCCAGAGATGAGTGAAAGCTTTTAGGGTCTGAAAGAGTACAAAGGCATTTTTAAGCATGAGAGGGATCCAGAAAATGTAAAGAAAAGGATTAATAAATACATAAGCCTTAAAACATCCTGTGACCCAACATTTCTACTTCTAGAACTTTATGTTAAGGTAACTATATTGGATGTGAACAAAGATTTAGATACATGGGACTTCCAAAGCAGCTTATTTTATAAAAGCATGGTCATGGACTTGCTATAGAAGTAAACCGAGGCACGTTTGAAATATGGCTGTCCATCATAACGAATGCTGAATGTTTGCTGTCATAGTGGTGCTGCTCACGGTGTTATTAACTAGAAACAGCCGGTTATGGGGCATTGCGTATGTGCGGCATGATCCCAGAAGAAGTGGGAGGCTTTGGAAAAGTTCACCAGCACCACCACACCACCAACCCTCCTCTCAGATAGTAAATATGCTTTGTTTTCCTGAAGTCAGGAGCTTCCAAGGCTCCAAAGACATCTGGTTTTCCAAGGGTAACCCAGCAGATAAAATGCAGCCCTCAGGGTTGGAGGTCTTCTGCACCTGGTGCACATCAAAGGGTTACCCTACCCCTCCCCCCTCATAAAAAACCCTTTTCTGTACTTGCATGTCCAGGACAGTTCCCAGGCCCTGCAGGTTACCTTTAGAGAAGCACATATTATTTGAGAGTTAGAAAGATCCCTGTGGCAAAAATAGAATTGCCACATCCCTCCCTTTCTCCCTCCCTCTCCCCCATCCTCTCATACAGACAAGCTATGGAGTTAGAGCTAAGTATAAATATATAATTCTTCCTTGAGCTCACCAATCAGGGATAACCAGTTTTAATATCTAGTCAGGAGCTGCTTCTACAGCTCAGATTTTTATGTGTATGAAATAAAGATTTATTGAGAAGGACTGAGTTCACATTGTCTTTAATCAGCATAAACTGTGGGTACTAACCTCAGTCTGTTTCTCCTCATGCAAAGCACTTTCATTGGCTCTTAGTCATTTCTTCTAACCTCCTTGAAAGGCTATCTGCAGCCCAGCTCCCTGACCTTAGGGCTCTGTCTATATGCAGCAGCTATGTTCTCTGAGTAGGATCAAGCTTCTCCAGGACACTGCGAAGAAGTTGGAGGGAAGATGGGGTCCTTTCTGTGTGAGAGCTTGGAGTCTGAACTGAAGAAGAAACCCTGGCTTGCCCAGTGCCGCAAGCCTTCCTGGGTAACCTCATCCTCAGGTAGTATTAGTGCAGAGCATGCTGTCTCACCAAGGACAATTGGGTACTCCCAAGCCCTTGTTTGTATCATTGTGATGATTGTAGATATCATTTCATTTTGTTTTATGACATAAGTGATACCTGCTTCTTACAAATCAGTCATGAAGAATTGGCCGGTGCCACTGTCTTTGTCATTATTTAAATCCCAGTGTAAGTTCACCCAGCTCTGGGTAGAATTAACGCTTGGCGATAATGGTGTTGCTAGGTCCACTGAGGGGGCCACAAGGCATCCCCTCCTGTCCCTCCATGCTCCCCTTCCTCACGTTAGCAGAAAAAAAAAAGGATGTACCTTTTGTACATCCATTTGCCACAGAGATGATTATCAAGAGTGGGAACTGGCAGGTGTGCCCAGTGTGAAGTGGAGCAGGTGTCAAGGTCAAGGCCCAGGTGGTGCATGGGCCGAAGGTGAGCTCTGTGCAGACTGTTCAGAAACCCAATGGGAGAAGTATGGGAAATGCTACCTGGGCCAGCTGTGAACGGGACGCACAGACACAAGGCTACGATGAAGCTGTGGTGAGGTGGCAGCTGTGGCTGTGCGGTGGGTGGGATGATGACTCGGCCCATTTCCAATACCTGGAGGAAGGAAAGATTCAGGGTTACATGCTGACCACAGGTGTGTGCTCCAGAAGGAGACGATGGTGGTCGGGAGTACTCTGGCCTTCTGGCCTCGGGTACCAGCCCTGTGGATCTGGGGATGGGCCGGACCTGGGAGAGTTACTACCCGCAACCATCATCCTCACCTGAAGTTGGGGGAAATCCCAACAGCCAGCCTTGTAGAGAGAGAGCAGTAGAGGGTGCATGAGGGGTGTCTTTGTTGAGCCCCAACAGCTTGTGTAACCCGTCCCCACCCCATTAGATGGTGGGGAGGAAGCAGGTTTAGAGGTTCATGAGAAACTCCTAATACTCTCAGTGTCTCTCAGTAATGCACTAAGCACCCTTTCCCAGCAATCTGCCTTTTGGAACTCATCCTAAAGGTATATTCATCCAAGTAGACTGCAGTAAATACACAACAGTTGCAAAAGTGAAAACTCAAAAGTGCCTGTGTGTTCAGCAGTGTACTTGCTCATATGAATTACAGTAAAACTAGACCATGGAAATTTTGCAGCCCATGAAGAATTAGATAAATTAACATGTATTGATATAGAATGATATCCGTTAATTAAAGTTAAGTAGTACAAAAAAGGCTGTAGAACACTCTAGTGTGATTCTGTGGTTTTAAGCAGACACATGACTATGTGTATGTATTTACGTTGATTTGCTCATGGTCTTTTTAATATTGTAAGTAAAATTGGAATGAACATCTTATACTTGTGCTGTGGCATGCTTTTCTCATACTTTCTTAGGATGTATTCCTGGAAATTGAATTGCTAGGTGAAAGGAAAGTGGGCGTTTAAACGTTTTTAATGTGTATTGCTAGATGACTCAAAAAAGTGAGAAACCATTTTACACTCCAGCTTGTGTACAAGAAGTCCTGTTTTCTTCCAACCTTGCAATTGTTGGGTATAACATTCGTTCTTTTTCTCCTATTCTGATGGACACTAGTATCTGAATTTGCATTATTATAAATAAGATTTAACATTATTATTCAAGTAATGCATGCTCATAGTAAAAACAAAAAGTAAAATTGGAAAGAGAATTAAGAATCAATCTTATAACTTGAGCATCCATTAAAAACCTCTCTGCCATTTTAGTGCATATAGTTAGATATATATGTCTCACACATTCATTCTAGATTATCATCCATGCTGCAGCAAACATCCTCATGAATCATTCCCTACCCACTTCCTTAAATATTTCTTTAGGAAAAATAATCATACATAAACGAAAAGGGGCTTGAGAGTATTTCCAACTTGTCCAACATCACACCCTTGGCAAGGTATTCCAGGCATTAAACCTGTGTCTTTTTGCTCCCATTGCCTTTGCTTGTTTCTTTACATTGCTGACTGCTGGTTCCCTTGAATCCCTTAACTCAAGGAAAAGCTTAGCAACCCCATGACCACCATCCATGAGAGGTGATGTGGTGTAAGTACCCACGTGTGCGAGATGTAGCAGTCCCTGAAGGAACATAATGAGCTAAGTCATGGAACCTGGCAGGCCCTGACACGCTTGGCAACTGCATAGGTCACTGAGGCTGGAGACTCAGGCTGTGGGTGAAAGGAGGATCTTTTCTTTGGTGTTCCTGACCAACAGTAGACCACAATGAGTGCACAAGTAGATTGTGAATATAAATATTCTGTGAGGTAATTTTTCTAAATCACTGCCTGGTAAACATGAAGGAAGTTTACATGATTGCAAAGGAACATTCATGTAAATCTCACTGATAAAGTATATGATTTTAAACTTTGGCTCTAACAACCTGCAAACGCCTTCAGATACTACACATGGACATTTAGTTGTTGCGCACACACTCACATGTATTCAGATAGCTATTACTTAGTGGTGGCATATCTGGGCAATTGACCTGAAGTGGTGGAGAGGAAGGAAGGTTCTTGACAGCTCCATCACCCGAAGGAGTTGCCCTTTTTCCTCCCTCCTCCTTATCCAGAAGCCTCCAAGTTTGCCTTTCTATGCCAACTGATCCCAAATTTTTAATTGTGCTTTCAGTCTTTATTGATGGTGTTCAGTCTTCTCACCTGGCCTAGAAAGCGCATCTGCCTTTGGACTTCTCTCTCAGGTGAGTTTACTCTTAGGCACATATCCCCCCAGTAGTCAGGCAATTCATTGGTAAGGGTACCGTGGTCACGCTGGCCTTTGCTGGCTCTTATGCCCCTGCCTGTATGCCTTTGCCAAAAATCAGTTGTCCATATATTTGTGGGTTTATTTCTGGACTCTCTGTTCCATTGATCTATTTGTCTGTCTTTATGCCAATACTACACTATTGTGATAGAGTTTTATAATAATTCTTGAAATCTTGTTTTGTCTAATCTAGGTCCTTTGCATATCCATATAAATTTTAGAATCAGCTTGTCAATTTCTACAAAAAAAGAAAAGAAAGAATTGCTGGGATTTTCATTAAGAGTACATTAAATTTATAGATCAATTTGAGAAGAATTGCCACATTAACAATTTGGAATCTTCAGACCGATGAACAAGATACAATCAATCTCTCCATTAACTTAGGTCTTAATTTTGTTTTTATAAATTTATTTATTTATTTATTTATGGCTGCACTGGGTCTTCATTTCTGTGTGTGGGCTTTTCTCTAGTTGCGGTGAGCAGGGTCTGCTCTTCATTGCCGTGCGTGGGCTTCTCATTGCAGTGGCTTCTCTTGTTGTGGAGCATGGGCTCTAATGCACGTGGGCTTCAGTAGTTGTGGCACATGGGCTCAGTAGGTGTGGCTCGCGGGCTCTAGAGCACAGGCTCAGTAGTTGTGGCACACAGGCTTAGTTGCTCTGCGGCATATGGGGTCTTCCTGGACCGGGGCTCAAACCCATGTACCCTGCATTGGCAGGCAGATTCTTAACCACTGCACCACCAGGGAAGTCCAACTTAGGTCTTAATTTCTCTCAGCAATATATTGTAGTTTTTGGTATACAGATCTTTCACTTCTTTTGTCAGATTTACTCCTGTGTATTTCATGTTTTATGCTCTTGTAAATTGGTTTTTATTTCAATTTTGATTGTTGTTAGTATATAGAAATACAACTGATTTCTTTACATTGAGCTTGTTTCCTGTAACTTCGCTAGGCTCACTTGTTGGTTTTAGTAGCTTTTAATTAGATTTAATCACACTTTCTATGAAAATGATAATGTCATCTGTGGATAGACAGTTTTACTTCTTTATTTCCAATCTGGATGCATTTTATCTCTTTATCTTGCCTGATTACACTATCTAGAACCTCAAGTACAGTGTTGAATACAAGTGGTAAAAGTGGACATCCCTGTCTTTTTCCTGATCTTAGGGCAAAATATTCTGCAGTGTGACAATCATATGGGTATTTTCTTTTTTAGTTTGTTAATATGGTGAATTTCATTGGTTTCTTTTCAAATATTAAACCAGCCCTGCATTACTGAGATAAATTCCATTCAGTCATGATGGAACATATTGTTAGAGTCAGTTTGTTAAAATCTTGTTTAGAATTTTTGCATCTATATTTATGAGGGATATTGATCTGTAGTTTCCTTTTCTATTAAGGTCTTTAGCTGGTTTTGGAATCCAGGAATTCTGGCCTCATAGAACGAGTTGAGTAGGAAAGTATTCTTTCCTCTTCAGTATTTTGGAATCATTTGTGTAGAATTGGTATTATTTATTCCTTAAATGTTTGGTAGACTTCCCCAGTGATGCCATCTGGGTTTGGAGTTTTCTTTATGAAAATATATTTTCACTAAATTTTCATTTCTTTACTAGATAAAGAGTTATTCCGGTTTTCTATTCTTAAGTAAGCCTTGGTAGTTTGTATCTTTCAGACTGTCTGTTGTATCCTTGCTGATATTCTGCCTATATGTTCTATCCATTATTGAGAAAGGGATATTGAAATCTCAGACTATGTGGATCTGTCTATTTCTCCTTGCAGTTCTATCAGTTTTAGCTTCATGTATTTTTTAGCTATTATTAGGTGCATAAACATTTAAGATTGTTAGGATGTCATGAACATAAATGTAAAAGTCCTCAACAAAATATTAGCAAATTGAATCTAGCAATATATAAGAAAAATAATACACCACAACTAAAAGAGGTTTATTCCAGGAATACAAGGCTAATTCAATATTCAAAAATCAGTCAATGTAATCTCCATATTAATAATTATTTAAAAAAACCACATGGTCATGTCAATTGATGCAGTAGAAGCATTGACAAAATACATCCATTCATGATGAAAATTCTCAGCAAACTAGGACCAGAAGGAGACTCTTTGAATTTGATAAAGGGTATCTACAGAAGAATCTACAACTAGCATCATATTTTATGTTGAAAGACTAAATGCTTTCCTCCGAGGATCAGGAATGAGACTCGCATGAGAATGTGAAGCTCTCAGGGGATTCCAAGGGACTCAGCCCTGTGGGGTTCCCACCCTCCTGCAGGCTTTTCCTCTAGGAATACCACTAGGTTCACAAGAGAATCCAGAAAAGTTCCCCTGTGGTGCTGGCAAGGAGAGGAGAACAGCCTCTGCCAAAATCCCCCCAGACCCATTTCCCCTATCTCTCTTACAGAACATAAAAGCTTAATCTGCAGGCACTGGTAGGATTCTACTGCAACTAGGGGAAAGCAATGGAAACCATCAAGGAAACTTGGCCTATCATCTTCCCTATCATCCCTAAGTAACAAAAGCTTCCATCTTCAGGAGCCAGGGCATCAAAGCTGTAGCCAGAGTGCATGGGTGGATACCCATGCAGCTGGGAGAAGCAAACAGGGGAAGAAAAGCTCTACCCATGGAGGAAGGAAAGGAACATTCTAAAGGCCACTCCACCAAGACACACACAGTGCTTGCCTAAGAATGAGGCTTAATCAAAACACCAGAGAAGACATTTTCCTCCCACCCCTACTTCCATCAGAGCCTTTAACATATTAGCTACAATTTTGTCTGATAATTTCATCATCTGTGTTATATCTGAGTTTGGGTCTGATGATTGGTTCTTCAGACTGTGTGTTTCTTGCCTTTTTGTATGCATAATAATTCCATGTGGAAAGTGTGACAGGTTGTATAGGACAGTAGATACTAAAGTAAATACTTTGTATGTTTGGAGAAGAGTGCAGTTATTTCTCCTAGGATTTTAGTATGTGTACTTCTCCTAGGATTTAGTACTAATCTAGTAAGGATTGTACTAAGTTTGAAGTTTGTTCTTGCTATGGTTATTCTCTCTGTTCAGTGAGAGATGTCTGAAATCAATGGGATTCTGTTTCCAAAAGTTTAAGGCTGAGGTACTCAGGGGTCTGTGTTCGGCACATGAGGTCTCTGAACTTTGAGAGGATCTGTGTCCCAACTTTTGAATATGAGGTATTTGGGGTCTGTTTTCAGAGTGCAAGGTCTGTGAAATTTTAAAGGGTCTGTGTCCCAAGGATTCAGTTGGAGTTATTTGGGGGTCCATAGTCAGGGTGCAAGGCCTCTGAAACTTTGAGCGTCTCTGTTCTAAGATATGATTCTGAGTGGTTTGGAGGTCTGTGTTCAGGGTGTGAGCTCTCTGACCTCTGTAAGTTCTGTGACTCAAGGTTTTGACTCTAATGTAGTGGTCTGTGTTCACAGTGTGGAGTCTTTGAGGATTTATGTTGCCGAGGTTTGAATCTCAAGTCATTGTGGGTCTCTATTCAGGGTGAAAGGTCTCTGAAATCTAGGGGGATCCATTTCCAAAAGCTAAGTTTCATGTATTTGGAGTTCTGCATTCATGGCCTGAAGTCCTCTGTACTTTTAGAGGATCTGTGTCCCAAGGATTCAGTTTGTCATTTAAGGGTCTGTATTCAGGGTTTGAGGCCCCTGAGATTTCCAGTTTCTGTTCCCAGGTTTTAGTCTTAGGGATTAGGAGACTTGAGCTCAAAGGGTGTATGGCCTATGAACTTTTAGAAGGTCTGAGTCCCACATTTGGATCCAAGATATTTGGGGGTCTGTGTTCAGGAAGTGAAATCCATGGATTCTTTGAAGGTTTTTGTTCCAGGTTTTTTGCCCAAGGTGTTTGGAAGCCCACGTTCAAGGTATGAGGTCTCTTATCTCTCTAAGGGCATATGTTATATGTTTTGAGTCTTAGATACTTTGAGGTGTATGCTAATGTTCTCTGAAATTTTTCAATGTTTGAGTCTGAGGTAACTGTTGGTCTGTGTTTAGGTGTAAGGTCTCTGAATTTTTTTCAGGGTCTACGTTGTAAGGTTTGAATCTGAGGTAATTGGGGGCCTATGATCAAGTTGTGAAGTCTTTGAAATTTTAAGCTTGGATCCCAAGTTTCAGAGGTATTTTTGCTCTGCATTCAAACAGTAAGGTTCTTGAATCTTTTTAAGTTCCGAGTTCCAAGTATTTTTGTCTGAGTTTTTAGACATTCCTGTTCGGGGTGTGAAGTCTCTGAACTCTTTGAGGATCTGTATTCCAACGTTTAAAATCAGAGGTTCTCAGGGTCTGTGATCAGGGTGTGAGAGGTGTCCAAACTTATTAACTGAGCTCCAAGGTTTGATCTGAAGTCTTTGAGGGTCTATGTTGTAAGATTTGAATATGAAGTACTTGTGGGTCTCTGTCAGTTTATGAAAGTTTAAATCTGAGGTATCTGGGGGTCCGTGTTTAGAAAGAAGGGTGTCTGAAATTTTGAAAGTCAGATTTGAATGTGAGGGATTTGGAGGTCAGTGTTATGTGTGCACATTCTCTGGACTCGTTGAGGCCTGTGTCCCTAGGTTTGAATATGAGGTATGTGGGGATCAGTGTTTAGGGTGTGAGCTCTCCAAATTCTTTGAGGGTCTGTGTTCAGTGGTCCTGGGGTTTTGTGATCAGGGTGTGACAGGTGTCCAAACTTATTAACTGTCTGTGCTCCAAGGTTTGATCTGAAGTATTTGGGGGTCTGTGATCTGGGTATGAGGTCTCTTGGTGCTTTAAGGGCATTAGTACCAAAGTTTGATTGTGTTCTATGGGGCTTTGAGTTCAGAGTTAGAGGTTCTGAAACACTTTGATGATCTACCTTCCTAGGTTTCAGTCTGATGTTACAGGGGATCTGGGTTTGTGCATTAGGTCTCTGAAATCATTGAGCATCTCTGTTTTCATGCTTTGAGTCTGAAGTGTTTGGAAGTCTATGAGCAGGGTATGAAGTCTCTGGATCTTTTGATGGTCTCTGTTGCAAGTGTAGAGTTTGTGGTATTAGGAGATTTGTGTTGGGGATATGAAATTTGTGAAATCTTATATTGCCTATGCCCCAACGTTTGAGTTGGAGGAGGTATTAGGTGTCAGTGCTCAAGCTGACATCTCTGTCTGGAATTTTATGGGGTCTGTTTCCCAAGTGTTAATCCTGAGATAATTGGAAGTCTGAGTTTAAAATGTGAGGTCTCTGGGCGTCCCTGGTGGTGCAGTGGTTAAGAATCCGCCTGCCAGTGCAGGGGACACAGGTTCAAGCCCTGGTCCAGGAAGATTTCACATGCTGTGGAACAGCTAAGCCCATGTGCCACAACTACTGAGCCTGTGCTCTAGAGCCCACGAGACAACTACTGAGCCTGTGTGCCACAACTCCTGAAGCCCGTGCACCTAGCCTGTGCTCTGCAACAGGAGAAGCCACCACAATGAGAAGCCCACACACCGCAGCAAAGAGTAGGCCCCGCTCGCCAGAACTAGAGAAAGCTGGTGTGCAGCAACAAAGACCCAACGCGGCCAAAAATAAATAAATGTATTTCAAAAAACAATGTGAGGTCTCTGGAGCTTGAGTGGGAGATGTTTATGGTCTTTGTTCAGATGTGAGGTCTGTGAAATCATTCACTGTCTATGTTCCACGGCTGAATCTCAGAGACTGGGGTTCTGATTTTAAGCTACGAAGTCTGTGTTATCACTGCGGGTTTGTCTCCCGTTTTTGAGTATGAAGTATTTTGGACTAAGTGTTCAGAGTAAGAAGTCTCTGAACTCATTGAAGGTCTATTTTTCACAGTTTCAGTCTGAGGTATTTGGGGAAAGTGTTCAGGGTATGAGGTCTCTGAACCCTTTGAGGGTTTGTATCCTAAGATCGCTTCCATGTTATTTGGTGTGTGAGTTCAGAGATCTTTTCTGAGGTGCGGTATCCTGAGGTGTAAGTCTGCGGTGTTTGGAACTCTATTTAGAAAGTGATGTCTCAGAACTCACTGAGGGTCTGTGTCTTAAAGTTTTAACTGATGTATGTGGGGATCTGTGTCTAGCGTTTGAGGGCTCTGAAATCATTGAAGGTCTTTGGTATAGATTTTGAATCTGAGCTTTTTGCAAGTTTATATTCAGGATGGGTGAGCACCAAAATCTTTGAGGGTCTGTCTTTCGAGTTTGGGGTTTGAGATATTTTGCAGTGTTTGTACAGAATGTGAAGCCTCTGACTTGTTGAAGTACTTTTTACACAGGATTGAGTCTGAGGTATTGGGTTCTGGGTTTAGAATGTAAATTGTTTGAATTCTATGAGGATCTGGGTACTAAGGGTCAAGTCTGGTATATTTGTAGGTCTGTGTTCAGGGTGTGAGTACTCTGAAACCTTTAAAGGTCTATGTTCCTAATTTGAGTCTCTCGTATTTGGAGTCAGTATTTAGGTTGTAAACCTCACAACTCTTTTAGTGTCTGTGTTTTCATATTTTCTCTATCCGTGTTCCAAGGCCGAATCTGAGATTTGAGGTGCTGTATTCAGGGTTAGAAGACTGTGATATCATTGAGGGTTTGTCTTCCATTGTCTGAGTATGAAATATTTCGGGGTCAGTGTTTAGTATGAGAAGTCTCTGAACTCACTGAGGGTCTATTTTTCAAAGTTTTTATCTAAGGCATTTAGAGCAACTGTTCAAGATGTGAAGTCTCTGAACTCTTTGAGGGGTTGTGTCCTAAGTTTGCTTCTATGTTATTTGGTATCTAACTCCAGGGCATGAGGTCTTTGATTTTTTTTT
>NW_020171764.1:394067-424956 GCF_003031525.2 Neophocaena asiaeorientalis asiaeorientalis
CCAACGTTT
Organism: Neophocaena asiaeorientalis asiaeorientalis; assembly: GCF_003031525.2. NCBI lineage: Eukaryota > Metazoa > Chordata > Mammalia > Artiodactyla > Phocoenidae > Neophocaena > Neophocaena asiaeorientalis. Next base: position 394,077 of record NW_020171764.1, read on the forward strand.
GAATCTGAGGTATTTGGGACTTTGTGTTTAGAATGTGATGTCTCTGAACTTTGAGGGTCTGTGTCTTAAAGTTTTAATTGATATATTTAGGGATTTGTGTTTAGAGTGTGAGGGCTCTGAAATCACTGAGGATCTTTGGTATATATTTTGAATCTGGGCTTCTGGGGTCTGTATTCAGGGTATGAGATTTCTGAACTCTTTGAGGGTCTGTGCTGCCAGGTAAGGTCTTAGGTGTTTGGTGCTACATGTTCAGGGTATGAAGTGTCTGACTCTTCGAAGATTTTTTTTTTAATAGTATTGAGTCTGAAGTATTCACACAACTATATTTGGAATGTAAGGTCTTTGAAGTCTATGTCCTATGATAATGAAGTTGATGTATTTGCACATCTGTGTTTAGAGTTTTAGTTTTGTGAAATCTTTGAGGGTCTGTGTTCCAAGATTTGAGGTGTTTCATATCTGTGTTCTGAGTGTAAGCATTCACAAATCTTTGAGGGTCTGTGTTTTAATGTTTATATGACATATGTGGATTATTTTTGAAAGAAGTAAGTTCTCTGAATTCGCTGAAGGTCTGTGGCCCAAGGTTGGGGACTCAGGTATTTGTAAGGTCATGTACTGGGTATGAGGTCTATGAATTCACGGAAGGTCTGGGTTCCAAATTGAATCCCTGGTATTTGGAGGTACGTGTTCAGGTTGTGATGATGCAGAACACTCTCGTGGTGTGTGTTCCAAGGTTGTAGTCTGAGGTATTTGGGGTTTCTTTTCAAGGTTGGAGAGGTGTCTGACCTCTTTGAGGGTTTGTTTCCTAAGTTTGCTTCTGAAGCTTCTTTTGGTATCATTCAAGTTCAGACCGTGAAGTCTCTAGACTTTAGAGGATCAGTGCTCCAAGATTTGTGTGTGTGGTTTTTAGGTATTTATCTTCAGGATGTGAAATCTCTGAAATCTTTGAGGGCCTGTGATCCAACTTTAGAATCACATGTGTTTCGGGGTCTCTGAGCGTGGAGTGAGAGGACTCTGAACTAATTAAGTGTGCTCCAATGTTCGAATGTAAGTTGTTTTGGGGTCTGTGTTCAGAGTGTGAGATCGCTGACTTTTTGAAGGTCTTTTATTTCATAGGGTTGAGTCTTATGTATTTCGTGTTCTGTGTTTAGAGTTTGAGGTCTTGAACTCTTTGAGAGTCTGTGACATAAAATTCTGAGTTTGTTGTATTTGTGGTTCTTCGTTTAGGGTTTTGGCCTCTGAAATCATTGAGAGTATGTGTTTCAAGGTTTGAGTCTGAGGTGTTTGGGGTCTGTACTCACAATAAGCATTTACAAATATTTTAGGGTCTGTGTTTTAATATCTAAATATGAGGCATATAGGTTCTAGGTTTAGGGTGTGAGATCTCTGAATTCTTTGAAGATTTGTGTCACAAGGTTGGAGTCTGAGGTGTTTGGTAATTCCTGTTCTGGGTGTGAGGTCTATGAACTCTAGAAGGTCTGCATTCCAAATATTGCACTTGAGATATTTTGATGTGTGTATTCAAGTTGCAGGGTGCAGAACTCTTTCAGGCTCTGTGTTCCAAGGTTAGCATCTGAGGTATTTGGGTCAGTGTTCAGAGTGCGAAGTCTGTGAACTCTTTTAGGGCTTTTGTCCTAAGTTTGATTCAGAGGTCTCTAAACTCTTTGGGGTTCTAAGTTCCAACATTAGAGTTTGTGGTGTTTGGGAATTTATATTTATAGTGTGAAGCCTCTGACTTATTTGAGGACCTGTGTTTCAGGGTTTGACTCTGAGATATTTGCAGGACTGTATTCATGGAGTGAGAGGAGTGTTAATTTATTAAGTATCTATGCTCCAAGGTTTGAATCTGAAGTATTTTGGGGTCCAGGTTCAGAGCATGAGGTCTCTGAACTCTTTGAAGTTCTTTTTTTTTTTCATAGAATTAAGTCTGAGGTATTTCTGGTCTGAGTAAAGTCTTTGAACTTATTGAGAGTCTGTGTTCCTAAGTTTAAGTTTGAGATATTTGGGTTTGTATTTAGGGTGGAAGCATTCACAAATCTTTAGAGTCTGTGCTTTCATATTTGAATATGAGGTATATGGGTTCGATAAGCAAGAGTAAGGTGTCTTAACTTGTGAGGGACTGTGACCAAAATTTGAATCTGAGTTATTTGTGGCCTGTGTTCAGTTACAAGGTCTTCTGAATTCTTTCAGGCTTCGTGTCACAACATTTGAGTCTGAAGTGTTTGGAAGGTTGTGTTCTGGATCTGAGGACTATGAACACTTGAGGATTGGCTTCCAAATTTTGGTTGTGTGGTGTTCGGAGGTGTATGAACAGATTGAGTGGTCACAGAACTCTTTCAAAGTCTATACTCCCAGGTTGGAATCTGAGGTGTCTGAGTCAGTGTTCAAGGTGAGAGGTCTTTGAAATTTTTGCGAGTTTATGTCCTAAGTTTTCTTCTGAGGTCTTTTGGCCCTTTACTCAAGGTGTGAGTTTTCTGAACTCTTAGGGTGTCTATGTGCCAAAATTTGAGTTTGTGGCATTTGGGGATTTATGTTTAGGATGTTAAGTTTCTGAATTATTTGAGGGCCTGTATTCCAGCATGTGAATGAGATATTTGCAGGTCTGTTTTCAAGAAGTGAGATGTGTGTGAACTTATTGTCTATGCTCCAGGGTTTGAACCTGAAGTATTTGGGGGTTTGTGGTCAGGATGAGAGATCTCTGACCTCTTTGAGGGTGTTTGTCCCAGGGTTTGATTCTGATGTGTAGGGGTGTGAGTTCATGATCTGAGATCTTCAAACACATTGATGATCTGTGTTCCATGTTTGAGTCTGAGGTATTGGGAGGTCTGTGTTCAGTGCATTCAGTTTCTATAATCATTGTCTGTATTTCAAGATTTTAATCTGATGTGTTTCAGGGTCACTGTGCAGAGTGTTAGGTCTCTGAACACCTTGAGGATCTGAGTTCTATATTTTCTGAGGTAATGGGGAGTATGTGTTCAGGTGTGACACTTCTGAATTTTAGAGTGTATGTGTTTCAGGTTTGAGTGTGAGTTCTTGGGGGGGGCGTGTAGCCAAAATGTGAGGTCTCTGAACTCTTTGATGGGCTGTGTTCTAAGTGTTGAGTCAGTGGTATTTGGGGATTTGTGTTCAGGCTAGGAAGTCTCTGAAATCTTATAGAGCCTGTGTTGAGTTGGAGGTATTGGTTGTCATTGTTCAAGCTGTGAGGTATGTGAAATTTTATAAAGTCTATTTCCCAAGGGTTGAGCCTAAGATATTTGGGGGTCTGGGTTCGGCACATTAGGTCTGAAATTTTAGGGGGCTGTGTCCCAAGGTTTGGGTGTGAATTATTTAGGGTCTGTGTCCAGATTGTGAGGTCTTTGAAATCTTTGCATATCTGTGTTCCACGACTGGATCTTATGCATTTGGGGTTCTGAATTCAGGGTGTGAGGTCCCTTATCTCATTAAGAATCTGTCTATCAATGTATGAGTCTGAAGTATTTTGGATTCTGTGTTAAGGGTATGTACTCTATGAACTCATCGTGGGTTTATTTTTCAAGGTTTTAGTCTGAGGTGTTTGAAGTGAGAGATTTCTAACTCCTTGAGGGTCTGTACCCTAAATTTGCTAATGAGTGTTTTGATATCTAAGTTCAGGATGTGAGACCCTGATCTTTTTGAGGTTCTGTGTCCCAAGGTTTGAGTCTGAAGTTTGGGAGTCTGTGTTTAGACTGTGATTTCTGAGCTCTTTCAAGTTCTGTATATTAAAGTTTTAATTAATGTATTTAGGGAATCTGTATTTAGGATGTGAGATCTCTGAAATCACTAAGGGCCTGCCATACGAATTTTGAATCTGAGCTGTTTGGGCATCTGTATTCAGGATGTAAGAGCTCTAAACTCTTTAAGCCTCTCTGTCACAACATCTGAGGTATTTGGAGGTGTGTGTTAGAGTGAGACTCTGACTCTTTGAAGTTCTTTTTTTTGCAGGATTGAGTCTGAGGTACGTAGGGGTCTTTTTACAGAGTGTGAGGTCTTTGACCTCTTTGAGGATCTATGTCCTAAGAATCTGAGCTTGATGTATTTGCAGACCTATGTTAGGATGTACATTTGGGGAATGCTTTGGAATTTTTCAAAGACCGGTGTCCCAAGATTTGAGTCTGGGGTGTTTGACAATCTGTGTTTAGACTGTGATGTCCCTGAACCCTTTGGAAGTCTCTGATTTGACTGATATATTTGGGGATCTGTTTTTAGGATGTGAGGTCTCTGATCTCAGTTGAGGGTCTGTGTTGCAAGGTCAGAGTCTGAGGTCCTTGAGGGTGTGTGTACAAGGTGTGAGGTCTCTGATTCCTTGAAGGTCTTTTTCTTAGAATTGACTCTGGCGTATTTGGAGATCATCTTTAAAGTCATTTTTGAAGTCTTTGAGGTCTGTGTCTTAAGATTTCAAATTGATGCATTTTCAGGTCTGTGTTTAAGATGTCAGGTCTCTGAGCCCTTTGAGCATCTATGTTCCATGTTTTGAGTCTCTGGTGTCAGGGTCTGTGCTCAAGGTATAAGCACTCATAAATCTTTTAGATCTGTGGTTTAAAGTTCGAATGTGAGGTATTTGGGTTCTGTGTTCAGTCAGTGAAGTCTCTGAACTCGTTAAGGTTTGATGACCCAAGTTTAAATTTCAGATAGTTGAGGGGATCTATGTTCGGGTTTTTAGGTTTCTGATCTCCTTGAGAGTTTTGTCACAAAGTTTGAGTCTGAGGTATTGGGAAATTCACGTTCTGGATATGAGGTCTATGAACTCTTTGAGGGCCTGAGTTCCAAATATTGTGTCTGAGGTATTTGGAGATGTTTCTTCAGGTTGTGAGATGGCAGAACACTGTAGAGTCTGTGTTCTAAGGTTGGAGTCTGAGGTGTCCAGGGTCTGTGTTTGAAATGTGAGACCTCTGAACTCTTTGAGGATCTGTGTTCTAAAATCTGAGTGTGTGGCATTTGGGGGTTTGTGTTGAGGGTGTGAAGTCTCTAAATTCTTTGTAGGTCTTTATTCCAAGTTTTGAATCAGAGGTATTTGAGGTTCTGTGTTCAGGGAGTGGGAGACGTTTTAATTCATTGTATGTTCTAAGGATTGAATCTGAAGGTTTTTGAGGTCTACATTCAGATGAGAAGTCTCTGAACTCTTTCAATGTGTTTTTCCCAAGGTTTTATTCTGATGTATTGGTATATGCATTCAGGATTAGAAGAAGTTTCTCAACACTTTGATGATCTTTGACCAAGGTTTGACTCTGACGTAATGGGGGAAATCTGAGTTCAGTGCATATCGTCTCTGAAGTCATTGATGATCTTGTTTTCAAGGATCTATTCCCAGGTGTCTGGCATTCAGTGTTCAATGTGTATGGTCTCTGAACTCCTTGTCAGCCTGTGTTCCAAAGTTGGAGCGTGAGGTATTTGTTGGTCTGGGCTAAAGGTGTAAGGTCTCTGAGTACTTTGAGGGTCTGTGTGCCAAGATTTGAGTGGGTGGTATATGGAGATTTGTGTTCAGGGTGTGAGTTCTCGTAATTGTTTCAGGGTCTGTATCCCAAGCTTTGAGTTGGATGTATTTGTTTCTGAGTTCAGAGTATAAGGTCTCTGAATGCTTGCAGCCTCTGTTCCAAGGTGTGAATCTGGGGTATTTGGGTACAGTGTTCAAGAAGTGAAGCATTTGGGGCTAACACAACACTGTAAAGCAGCCATTCTCCAATAAAAATTAATTTAATAAAAATCAAAGCCCTTATAGGATATATTTATCAAGATCTAAAGAAATATTATTTAATATCTAACAGAAATGATTAACTCACACATGATATAAAAAACTTAAGTCATTTTTGACAACCAAAACCTGCCTCATCTTTAGTTTGATGTCTTTTTAAAAATATACCTTTGTAGAAGAGATGAATCACAGAATACTGTAAATGTATTCTTTTCTTACTCTTGAAGCTTTTCATATTTCTTGAAAATAGATTATAAGAGGGAGGGCGTATATGAATATTGGACAAGAGCTGACAGGAGAGATTAACCAAATATAAAAATGCTTTGCAGATTTTTATATGGCAAGCACAATAAGTCATGATTGAGGTCTATAATTTTACTAAGTTGAAATAAAGCAAGTTCTAAGAATTAAAAAAAAAGTGAAGCATTTGGAATTTGATGGGGTCTGTTTCATAAAGTTAAAGTCTGAGATGTTTGGGAATCTGTGTTCCACATGAACACAGCTCTAAACTTTTAGATGGTCATTGTCTCAACATTTGAATCTTAGATATTTGGGGGTACGAAGTCCCAGAAATCTATAATGTCTGTGTCCCAGTGTTTGAGTCTGAAGTAACTGAGAGTCTGTATTTGGGATATGATTTCTCTGAACTCTTTGGGGGCCTGTGTTCCAAAGGATGAGTGTGAGGTTATTGAGAGCTTAGTTCAGGGAGTGAGGTCTATGAGTTGAGGGTCTGTGTTCTAAAGTTTGAGTCTGAGGTTTAGGTAACTGGGGATCTCCTTCCAGGGTGTGACCTCTCAGATCTTCAAAACTCTCTCCCAAGATTTGAGTTTGAGGTATTTGGTGGTTTGTTTTCAAGGTATAAAGTCTGAATTCTTTTGTGTTCTGTGTTCCAAGGTTTGATTCAGAGGTAAGTGGGGAGTTTTCAGGGAGTGAGGTTTCTGAACTCATTTAGGGCCCTTTCGAAGATTTAAATCTGAGATATTTAGGAACTGTGTTCAGAGTATTACTCTCTGAACTTTTAGAGGATCTGTGTTCCAGGTTTGAGTCTGAGGTATTTGTTGAGTCTGTATTCAGGGTATGAGGTCTCTGAAATCTTTGAGAGTATGTATTCCAAAGTTTGAGTCTGAGGTATTTGGGAATCTGTGTTTAGGTTGGGAGATCACTGAAATGTGTGGGGGTTTGTGTCTCAAGCTTTGATTCTGAGCTATTTAGATGTCTTTATTCAGAGTGTGAGGTCTCTGAATTTTTTGAACACCTTTGTCACATCCCAAGGTTTCAGTTCTGTGTAACTGGAGATCTGAGTTAATGGCATGTAGTACCTGAACTCTTTGAGGGTCTGTCCTCAGGTTTCAGTCTGAGGTCTTTGGTGGTCCATTTTTAGTGGGTAATGCCTCTGAACTCTTTCAGGGTCTGTGTTCTGAGGTTTGATTCTGAGATTTGGTGGGTCTGTATTGGATGTGAGTTCTCTGAGCTCTTTAAGATTCTATGTTCCAAGAGTTGATTCTGAGGTAATTGGAGATCTGTTTTTAGGAAATGAGGTTTCTGACCTCATTTAAAGCCCCTTCCAGGATTTGAGTCTGAGATATTTAAAGACTCTGTTCAGTCTGAAGTCTCTGAACTTTTAGAGGATCTGTATTCCAAGGTTTGAGTCTGAGGTATTTGGGGTTTGTATTCAGGATGTGTGGTCTCTGAGAGTCTGTGTTCCAAGGTTTGGGTATGAGGTAATTGGGTGTAATGAGGTAATTCAGCGTGGGAGCTGTCTGAACTCTTTCAGGGTTTTTGTCCTAAGTTTGGTTCTGAGGCTTTTGGAGTCTAAATTTAGCATGTGAGGTGTCTTTGGGTTTCTGTCTTCTAAGTTTCTAATCTGAGGTGTTTGGGAGTTCATGTCAAGGTATGAGGTCTCTAAACTCATTGAATATTTGTGTTTTAAGATAGAGTATTTGGTATTTGTTGGTTTGAATGCGAAGTTGAATGTGAGGGGGTCTGTGTTCAGGTATGAGGTCTCTGAATTCTTTGGGACTCTATTTCCCAAGATTTGTATCTGAGGTAACTGAATGAAGTGCCATCTCCTACTGAGAGCCAAGGGGTAGAGGGAACTTCAGTTTTTTTACATCATAAGCAATTTCTAACATAGTGTCTGTAAATTAAAATATCCTGAATAAGACTTGCTTGATATAGATTTCCGGTATATCTTCCAAGAAAAAAAAAAGTGTTTGTCCTAAAGCTATTATAATGGTTGTTTTTAAAATGCAGCACATAAGTGACAGGAAAAGTGTTTCTGGGAAAGATATATTGTTTATAGTAGCACAGATATGTCTTCCATTAGCAGTTGTTTTAGAAGAAGACCTCTTGTGTATATCATATTTTTCTAAACCGAATTATACTCTGAGTACATTAAAGAAAAACTCAGGACTATGTTTAAAGAACACCTCAAATACCACATCCTGTACAAAACCTTCTTGATCTTATAGATGCTAAAAATGTTACCTGAAACCTTTCTGGAAATCCATCCCACTCACACACAAACACACCCCACCTCTATCTAAAGACAGACTGAATTGTTTACCCATCTTCACTCCGGTGGCATTATCATAACACATATTTCATATGAGACTTCATTTCATGCTGTCTGCTGTGCGTCCTCCCACTGAGGGCAGGGACAGGGACTGTATCTTCTCTCAGTGTCCTTGATTCCTACCATGGTACCTGACCCACAGTGGTTGGTAGATATTAATGCTGTTATTTTTTCATCCATTATTCTAATAAGTCATCATGCCTTTAATCCTCTTTATTTCAGTCTACTCTGTCATGTCACTGACAGTGCTGATCTGGTTTGAAAAGAACTGTTCCTAAACAGAACTGTGATGGACACTGTTATGCATCACCCAGATCCCGCTTCAGTGAAGGGCTTAGTCCCTCAGCTACTGTTGGCAGACAGCTGTCAGCCCCTTCAGGGATTGCCTCAACTGCAGAGAGCTGCTTCACTCAAGGTCACACTCTTTCCCCAAGTGGCCCATATTTAATGACTGATCAATGTGGGGGTATAAAGGCACAACCACCTAGACCCAACTTGGGATAACTCTAATGGGCCATTCAAGAGCTCCCCAAGGAGTCAGCCATGGCAATAATTGGGCCTGCATCACAGTTTGACTTCTGCCTCCACGCATCCTATCTACGTTGTCAAATTTGTTGGCTGAAAGTTGTTCATTCTGTTTTCTTATTATCCTTTTAATGTCTGTAGGGTCTCTGTTGATAACTCCATATATGTTTCTGATATCAGTGATTTGTTTCCTCTCCCTAGTCGTCTTGTTCAGTCTAGCTAGAGGTTTGTCAATTTTGTTTATCTTCTCCAAGATTGGAATTTTGGCTTTGTTAGTTTTCTCTACTGTCTATTTTCAGTAAAGTTGATTTCTGCTCTTTATTATTTCCTTCCTTCTACTTACCAGGTATTAACTTTGCTCTTCTTTTACTAGCTTCTTAAGGGGAAATCTTAGGTCATCGGTTTTATGTACTTCTTTCCTAATATCATTTAGAGCTCTAAATTACCCTCTAAGCATTCCTTTAGGTCAATCCCATGAATCTTGATCTGTTCTACTTAGAATCATTTAAAAGTATTTTGTGACCACCTAGAGGGGTGGGATAGGGAGGGTGGGAGGGAGGGAAATGCAAGAGGGAAGATATATGGGAACATATGTATATGTATAACTGATTCACTTTGTTATGAAGCAGAAACTAACACACCATTGTAAAGCAATTATACTCCAGTAAAGATGTAAAAAAAATAAAAATAAAAAAGTATGGTATGTAACTTCCAGATATTTGGGAATTTCCAATATATTTGGAGTTTCCATTATAATTGATTTGTAATCTAATTCGACTGTAATCATAGAATATAATCTGTATGATCATGGTCCTTTAAGATTTATTGAGATACATTTTAGAGTCCAGTCTATGGTCTGTTGTGGTGAAATGTACAATGTGCACTAAACAAAAGTATATATTCTGTAATTGTTGGATGGAGTGTTCTATAGATGTCAGTTAGGTCGAGATGGTGGATAGTGGTGTTCAAACCTTCTGTGTATGGTTTTTTTAATTTGATCTAGTCATTCCATCAACTAAAGAAGAGTATTAAAATTTCCTATGATTTTGTCCATTTTTGCTTCATGTATATTGAGGCTCTATGATTAGGTGCACACATATTTCTAATTGTTATATCTTTCTAAGGAACTGTCTCATCATTATGACATTTCTCTTTTATCTGTGGTAATACTATCTTCAAGTTTACTTTGTCTGATTTATAATATCCACTCCATCCTTCTTCTGTTTTTGGTGTGCATAATATAACTTTTTCCATTCATTTACTTTTAAACTCTCTGTATCTTTATATTTAAAGTATATCCCTTGTGTGTAGCATTTAGTAGGGCCTTGCTTTTTATCTACTCTATGCTTCTCTATGTTTTAATTGAATTGTTTATACATTAACATTTAATGTAATAATTGACATGATTGTATTTAGAGCTATCAGGTTACTAGGAAGAGAGGTTGTTCTGTTTGTCCCCTCTGGGTTTTTGTTTTGTTTTTGTTTGCTTGTTTATCTGTTCCCTTCCCCTTTCCTGCCTTCTTTTGAATTACTTGAATATTTCTGGTCTGCTGCAGAAACCCCAAACTAGGAGTGGTATTTAGGATAGCAGTGAACAGGCATTAACTTACCTGAATTAGTGAGAGACAGCAATGTGGCAGCATTCATCAAAATTAAAAAATGGTCACTCCACCCTTAGGGATATTTGTCTGTTTGTTTTGTTCACTGATGTTTTCCCAACTCCTAAAACAATCCCTAGCCACACAGTAGGTGCTCAATAAGGTGAACTCTTTGACCAAGCAATCCTACTTCTAAGAATGTATAATAAACCCTCATACACACACACACACACACACACACAGAGAGCTGTGTGCACAAGACAGAAGGAGAAAACAACCTGTAAAAATGTTAAATGTCTATTAATAGCCAATGCACTTTGAGGGTATGGAGTGCCAGAGGTTCATATTATACCGTGGAGCACAAGTGACATGCAAAACAGAATGAGGAGGATGGATCTGTACAGGCCAGAAGGATTTCTCCATTACACATTATTAATGGGGTACAAGTGGGTAATGCTCAGAGTGGGACTTTGTGTGTACGTGTGTACGTGTGTGATATGTGAGTGCAGAGAAAAATGTCTGGAATAAAATAACCATAACTGACCCAGTTTTCACCTGTGAGGTGAGGGAGAATGGGGTAGGTGATAATGGCCTAATGCAGTCCATATACTTAGATATTATTTGAAGCTTCTGTACTAGGCCATATTCATGTATTACCTGTGTGCATATTTATAAAGGGGAGGCACATACTAAAAACAATACTGGCATTACAGGGCTATGTGAGATTGGGGATTTTAGGAATGTAGAGGAACAGGGTCTCAAACTCATAGGGACATGTAACTATAGATCATGAGAGAAATTTTTCATTTCGACTTCCATTTAGACCATGAGCCCTTTGAGAAAAATTCCTATTTTGGAGTTCTTTACAAAAGAGTTCTCTTGTAGTATTCTCCGTATCAACAAAAGGTACCATCACCCATCTTATTACCCAGCACAGAAACCTGGTCTCAACATTTTACACCTCCCTCTCCTTCACCCCAAGTTCAAATCCTTGCTGAGGTCTGTCCATTTCACTTCCTAAATACCTGTCTAATGTGCCCACTTCTTTCCATGCCCACTGTGGCCACTTGGTCCAAAGCATCTATTATTCTCTCTCCCTTTGCCAAAATAGTCTAGTAGTCTTCTAAGCCTGTTTTAGTTTATTTTCCCCCTAATAATGTGTTTTCTCACATTTGCATTCACTTCCACGTTTCTCTTTAGAGTGATCAAATCGAATCCTGTAATTGATAACTCATTGCTACAACAACTGGTATCATATTTCACTTTCTACTTATGGTTTGACAGATGTTGGGGGGAAGAGTTGGATCTATTTCACTACATATTGATTTCCTATTTTTCCTTTCTCAATCTATAGCCTTCCAAAAATCAAGAAAAGTGGTCCTGGTGATCACATCCTCAGCATTGCCCAGGAAGTAAAAAGTGCTCTGGGTGAGGCTTAAACCCACGATCTTAGCATTGCTCACAAGCAGTACTGCTTTATGTGAACTGCAGCCTAATCAAATGAGCCACTGGAGCCCGAACTGGGGAAAAGTCTAGGAAGCCTTAATAAAGACACTTGCCTTGACAGTGCACAGCCTCTCCTTAGGGACCTGTGTTTTGCCTATATTGCCCTGGCATCTTCCAGAATACTCACAGGCTTTCGCTAACCTTCTATCCCCTCTGCAATCCTTCCCCGCACCAGCAGTCAGTATTGCATCTAAGATCTTTCTTTTTCTGTTAATACTACCGCTGGTCACTCACTGATTTCTAACCTGACAAAGATGTCAAAACAATTTGCTACCCTGAAATATTTAGAGGGCTAGGAGAATGAGCCTTTAGAAAAATCGTTTTTTAAATTGTAAACAGAACAACGGATGATTAATGTAAACTAAGAAAATGCAAGGAAGTAGTAAAACTGGGAAAAATTATTATTGGAAAATTATCCAGAGTTTCACACTCAAGAATACCGTATAATACATGGTATAGTTTCTGTGGAGGAAGAAGAACTTTTTCCCTCCACCCTCTTAGGTTCTTCACCTGCAGCCCTGCAAATTAGATTGACAAAAGACAGATTAGCAAGAAAAAATAAACAGAAGTAATTAGCACCTCCATCCAAAACACTTGGGAGCACTCAGCGATGAGTACTCAAAGGGGCAGTTAGAATTTGGAGTCTGTATACCTAATTTAGTAGGGGAAAGGGAGATGGGAAAAGGGCACTTATGGAAAAGCAAATGACTTTTTGGAAAGATAAACGGGCCCTTAGGAGAATAGATGGGAGATATAATAGTCTTGTGACGATGTCTGTTTGGATGTGGACTTCTCTCGGAGAAGAGAAGATAAGAGTTGCTCCCAAGGAGGGTATTTATTACAATTGAGTTCTTTAGAGAGGCTCTACTTTGAAGCAGATAAGGGATTTCAGAAACCCAGATTCCTTCAGCTCAAAATAATTCTCATACCAAAGCAGCATATTTGGGGGTGGCATACCCTGGTCCCCTTCATTTCCTTCTAGGCTTTTGATATGCATTGCTAAACACATGTCTGGCCCATAATAAGCATTAATGAGTCTGAGCTTTTATTCTAAGATCCCTTGACTTCTCCTTTCTGCCTTTATTGCTTCTTACTCCCTCCCTCTTACCTCCTCATTCCTTTTGCCCTTGCCCCTCACACTCTCATATCCTCCGCTCACATCCACTCAAGTGTTACAAGCTCAGCTCTCTTGGCTCTGTGTTCTGGGATCAAGGACCCTGGGCTACCTGCCGTGCTTCTCCCACCAGGACAGGATTCCTGTTTAACGAAGTGACTTCTGTGAAGTTCCTCCAAAAAAACAAATCCAATTTTAGTTTTGAGAAAAGAAGAGAACGGTTGAATGCATGAATGCACTTCAGGGATGACTGACTGGGGGCAGAGGTGCCTGCTGGGCTTCTGACTTACTTTAGAGGTGAATGGGGAACACGACACTGCAGGAGCTCACATGGTCAGCCCCCATCATTAGAGCAGGGATACAGTTGACTGAACTAGCTGATCTCTGCAGGGAGAGGAGTACAGGGAAGAGTCAGGGATAATGTCATTTATAGGAAGATCACAGATGCTCCAAGTTGGGTTCTAACTTTCATCATACTCCTGTGCTGAAGCCTCACCTCCTTAGTCCTGAAAACTGACCCAGCAACCAAGGCACCTGAACCAAATCGGTAGCCAATGAAAGCACAGCACTCCAGAGAAGGGGTTAGATGTATGGGGTTTTCCAGAAATCCCCTGCAACTGGGCAGAACTGGGATGTGAATGTTCTTTAGGACCAGTCGGAGCCCAGGAAGGATCATGATTCATGTTCCACTCATCCCAGAGCCAATGTCTTTCCAGGGACTCACAATCTTAAGGCCAATTCAAAGTGGACAAGCAGGGGACGATGGGGACTGAGATCCATGATGGGGGCCGCAGAGTAAGTGGTCACAAAGCTGGAGAGTGGGTATCTGCTCAGGTGGAAGCTGGAAGGACAGGGTTGTCAGATTCCCATCCCCATGAGGGATGGTGTTAATTTCCCCTCCTCCCTGACCTACAGTTTACAGGTCCAATGCAGCCCCTACGCCCAGTGGATTGTTTCCTCCCTGTGTCCCCCCACACTACACTAGTGGAACGCTCCATCTGCAGCTCCCTTCCCAATCACTCAGTGGAGTCCTCTGTCCACATCAATGCTCACACACCCTGGACTGTCCCTTCCTATTTTGCTATCACAGTACCTGAAAATGAATTGTCCCAAACCCTGAATATTTTGTCAAAATCAAAGGCCAAGTTTCCATTCCCTGGCCTCAGAACTTCCTGGGATGTGGTTGAGAGCCCCTTGCACAGGATTTAAGCCTGGGGCCAAAAGAGGAACCCAGCGTTCCTGCCCCAAGGCAGTCAAGTTTCAGAGCCTTTTCGCTGGCTGGGTCCTGTGTCTAGTCCACACAGCCCTGCACTTGGTTCATTGCCTACTCTTTTGGGGGCCTCTGTTCAAACCACCTCATCCTAGAGTCTCTTCATGATCACCCCAAATGATATACAATGCCCCACATCATCCCTTGCTGTCCCCTTAAGTATGTTTCATTTTCCCATCTTCCTTCTACCCTCAGCCCTAGAGTAAGAGCCAGGTGCATTGGGGCCAGCCGAAGAAGGTCAGATTTCCGCAGGATGGCCCACTAGAGGAGGACTTGTCTGGCCCTTTTACCGACAAGAACATGAACCACATCACTTGAGATTAGGGTTTATCTAGAAGTCCAGGGCCTAAGCCTGAGTGGGGAAGGAGGGCAGACATGGGTGAGGAGGCTTGTGCCTGCTCTAGAGATGGGAATAAAGAGATCCAGAGGCCAGGACTGGGTCCACTAAAGCCTTTGGGGGCTGGGGAACTGTGGGAAAAGCCCCAGAGAATCACCACTCTGTGGAACTTGAGACCTGGGGGTTGGCACAGGCTATGGCAGACAGGTGGGGAAGCAAGCATGGCCAGGGATATGGACAGATGTGGACACCCACATAAACCCTCCCTGACCAGCATGTTCTGAGGCACAGACTTCCTCACAACGTTGACCCTCCCTGCAGAGCCAGCTCCTGGGGGCTGCATGGTGAGGGCATCCCAGTTTACCTGAGTCCCCACCCACTCCTCCAAGAATAATAATGTCTTGTCACTCAGGGTCATACCTTTGTGTGGACAGGTCCCAGGTCCAGGGGTCTCTATTTCTATAAGTCAGAAACAACATCTACAGGAATGGGGGAGGTTTAGTTTACTAGGATCTCCTTCCTCACCCCACCTTCTGAGGGGCCCAACATAAGCCCCTCTTCCCTCAGAGCCCAGAAGGTTTTCTCTCCCTTCCCTGACCAGTCTGGCATTCAGCCAAGTGCAGAGAGCCCCCCCCCCACCAACCCACCTTTCTGACATGATTCCATCATCTTGAAGTCTCCAGGCACCAGGGTTGGGCCTGCTTTCACCACCTCACATGGCCACTTTTCCACACAAGATCCTGGGCTCAAAGACTCCCCTCTCAGACCGAAACTCAACAATGATAATAATCTGACTGCTCTGCTTATCACAGAAGACGGGACAATCTGCTTGTTCGGGCATGGGGGATGAGGAACAAATGATGTATTTTCAGCCTCACGGTGTGGGGGATCATGGGCAGTGATTAACATGCGGGCTGTTGGGGAACAGTCTCCAAGGTGCATTGTTCAGTGAAATCACCGAAGGACAGACAGTGTGTCTCCACTTGGGGACAAAGTGGAGTGGGAGTGGATGGTAACATGTATGCACACACTAATGTGTGCAGAGACCACCTCAGGAGAGACAAGAAACTGGTCACCATTGACACTGGTCAGGAAAAGGAAATTTATTGTACTGTCTTTTGGTGCATTTGTGGGGGTTTTTTATTTTATTGAAGTATAGTTGATTTACAATATTGTGTTAATTTCTGCCATACAGCAAAGTGATTCAGTTATACACATGTATACATTCTTTTTCATATTCTTTTCCATTATGGTTTATCACAGGATACTGAATATAGTTCCCTGTGCTGTACAGTAGGACCTTGTTGTTTATCCATTCTGTATATAATAGCTTACATCTGCTAACCCCAACCTCCCACTCCATCTCTCCCCCACTCCCTTGGCAACCACCAGTCTGTTCTCTATGTCTGTGAGTCTGTTTCTGTTTCACAGATGAGTTTGTATCATAGTTTAGATTCCACATGTAAGTGATATCATATGGTATTTGTCTCTTTCTGACTTACTTCATTTAGTATGATAATCTCTAGGTCCATCCATGTTGCTGCAAATGGCATTATTTCATTCTTTTTTATGGCTGAGTAATATTCTGTTGTATATATATACCACATCTTCTTTGTCCATTCATCTGTCGATGGATGAAGGTTGGAAGGATGGGTTTAGGTTGCTTCCATGTCTTGGCTATTGTGAATAGTGCCGCTATGAACATAGTGGTGCATATATCTTTTTGAATTATAGTTTTCTCCGGATATAGGTGCATTTGTGTTTTATCCAATGTATGTATGAGTTTATTACCTATCCAAATTGTTGTCATTATTTTAGTCCTAACATCAACCTGATGAAACAAAAGAATCCCAGGTCATGCTGCAAGAATATGAAAATCCTCACATAAATCCCTGCTTAGGCCCCAGAACCATCCCAGACTATTCTTGAGTCCACTGGATACCCCCACTCCCACCCTGACTGGGCCACAGGAAGGATCAGAAGAGGGCATGGGCCTCTTCTTTCCCAGATGGATGAATGGATGGATGTGGGCCCAGACAGGATGGAGAGGGGCAGCCACCTGCTGGATAGACACAGATGTCCTTTAGAAGGGCAAAGAAGAGCTTTTGCCCGCACTGAGGAAAACTTTTCCCACAGACCTATGGGTGCTGATCTCTTCAACAGAGAGGTGAGAGTGAGGGAAACATAATTAAGGGACCCTCTCTGATGAAAGCCAATGAGGTCCTGGGCTGTGTGCCAGGGACTTCACAAAGCTTGGTCACACTTAATCCTCAGAACAGTCACTGTAAGGGGAGTGTGGATTTCTCTGAGTAAAAAATGAGGAAGGTAGGCTCTGAGAGGTTAAGGCAACTGAGATGTCACAGAGCAGTGAGGAGATGATTGTCATGAAGATATTGTCCATCAGGAGCTGAAGACAAATTCATGTCCTCCATTCAGACCCCCAAACAGGTCCTAGACCTCCTACCTTGAGATAAAGACCCTGAAGCAGCTTAGAGACTTCACACTATGGAAGGACACCCCCATAGACCTCACATTGTGGCCACAGATCCACAGATAACACAGAGACCACACACCCGGGACTGGACACAGGCCCCTAGACAGCTGACAGACTTTACACCCAGAATGGAAAGTCCCAAACAGTAAAGAGTCTTCACACCCTGGAACAGACCTCGAGCAGCCTGCTAACATCACACTTTAGGTCATGCATACCCAAAAAGCTCAGAAACCTCACATTTGGGACAAATACCCTCTTAGAGTTAGGCCATTTGACGTAGACCCCTAAGTATCCACAGACCTCACAACCTGGAGAATAGATCCCCAAAGAGTTCATTGACCTCTGCACCTAGGTGAAGACCTTTCAAAGGTCAGAGTCCTAAAATCCTGGACACAGATTCCCAAAGGCCTCAGAGAGCTATCCAAGCATCTAAGCTGCTGTGACAACTCACAGTTGGGACACAGACATTTGAACAGCTCAGAGAGCTCATGTCCTAGACGCAGAACACCAAAGAACTCAGGGACCTCACACCCTCGGAACAAACCTCCAAAAATCTCACAAACCTCAACTGAACAGACTCACCAAAAGTTCAGATACCTCATATCCTGGGGCACAGATCCCCAAACAGCCACAGAAAACACATACTGGGAAAAAGACCATCAAATACGTAGAAAGCTCGCAGTGCAGCCTTATAGTTTAGAGCCCTTTACACAGAACCCCTCCAAAAGAACTCAGAGAATCCACACCCTGAACTCAAACCCCCTGAAAGCCACAGAACTCATACCCTAGGAATCAGATCACCAAACAATAAATAGATCTTACATCCTACACACAGAACTGTATACAGCCTGAAAGACCCCCATGGAACTCAGGGAGCTCACCCACAATCAGTCAAGAGACTCAGACAACTAATAAACTCAGAGACCTCGCACCCTGAATGCAGTCCCAAAATATCTAAAACCTTGGAACACAGACAACAAAGATTTCATAGACTTTACACACTGAAAACAGACCCCCAGGTAACTCATATTAAGAACTTGAAACACAGGCCCTCCAACAACTCAGAGGACTCACATCTGGTTGAGCACAGACAACAAAATACTTCAAATGCAATCTTGGAGTGCTGACCCTCGAAAAGGTCAGAGGACTCACCCCATGAATACAATTACACAAAAACCTCAGATTCAAACCTTAGGACTGAGACCCCCAAAGAGTTCAGCGAACTCACACCCTGAACACAGACCCACGAATATATCAACTCAAATATTGGGATACAGACCCTCTACAAGTTCACAGACTTGAAATTCTGAACACAGACCCCAAATACATCAAAATCATACCTTGGGACACACTCTCAAAGAGTTCAGAAACTTCACACCCTGAGCACAGATCCCCAGATACTTCAGACTCAAACATTAAACCCAGATCCTCCGGAATTCAGAGACACACAGAAAAAGACCCCCAAATGCTATAGACACATACCATGGAACACAGAACCTCAATAGTTCAGAGACCTTACACCCTGAATACAAATTCCCAAATATATTAGACTCAGATATTAAAATATAGACCCTCAAAGATTCTGGAGCTCTCACAAACCATACACAGACCCCCAAGTACCTCAGATTCAAACCTTGAAACATAAACCCTCAATAAGTGCAGAGACTTATACCCTGAACACACCCCACAAATAGCACCAGCCAAAAAGTGAAAAAGAGACCCTCTAAATATCATAGACTTCACACTTTGAATTCAGACACCAAATAATTCATGCTAAAACTTTGGAGCAAAGGTCTTATAAAAATTCAGAGACCCTCACACCCTGAAATTGACCCACACATACCTCAGACTCAAACATTAGAACACAGACCCCAATGAACTCAAACAAAACACACCCTGAATATGGACCCCAAGTACTTCAGACTCAAAAATTGGAACAGAGACTTCCAGATACAAACCTTGGGACTCAGACCTTCAAAGAGATCAGAGACCTCAAACCCTGAACAGAGGCCCCCCCAAATATCTCAGACTCAATTACTGGGACACAAGCCACCAAAGAATTCAGAGACCTCACACCCTGAATATGGACCTGCATACCTCAGACTCAAATATTGGGATTAGACTATCTAAAAGTTCAGACACCTCAAACTCTGAACATAGGCCCCCAAATACTTCACATGAAACCTTTGGTACAGACCCTCAAAGAGTTCAGACACTTCACACCTTGAATACAAGCCTGAAAATACCTCAGACTCAAACATTAAAACATGACCCACAAAAATTTGAGGGATCTCATACCCTGAACACAGACTCACAAGTACCTCAGATTCAAGCCTTACAACACAGACTTCAAAGACTTCAGACTTCAGAGACCTCACACCATGAACAGACTCCCTCAGGCTCAAACACTGGGACATGCTTAAGGAGTTGAGAAACCTCAGGCTCCAAACATAGATCCTCATCACCTCACTTCATACCTTGGGACACAGAGCCTCAGAGAATGCAGAGATATCAAACACTGAAAATAGACGCCTAAATACCTCTGACTTATACAGAGTTGTGACATAGACCTTAGAGAGTTCAGAGACATCACACCCTGAACATACACCGCAAAATACTTAAGGCTCAAACTTTGGAACAAAGTCTCTCAATGAGCTCAGCAATCTCACACCCTGAACACAGAACACAAATACTTTAGACTCAAACTGTGGAACAGAAACCATCGAAGATTTCAGAACCTCACACCTTAAAAACAAATCCCCAAATACCTCAGACTCAAATCTTGGCACACAGACCCACAAAGAGTTTACAGACCTCACACCCTGAACTCAGACCCCCTAATACCTCCAACTCAAACTAGTGACACAGACCCTAAAACTTCAGTCATTACACCTTGGAGACCCCACGCTACCTCAGACTCAAAATTTAGAAGTAGACTCAATTATTTCAGAGACCTTACATCCTGAACTCAGAACCCCAAATATCACAGACTCAAACTTTGGTATACAGACCCTCTAAAAATTCAGGGACCACAAACCCTGAACACTGACCCCAATAACCTCATGCTAAAACCTTAAGAAAAAGAAATTAGAAGTTCCGAGACCTCACATACTGAACAATGACCCCCAAATACCTGAGATTGAAAGTTTAGGACGCAGATCCTCAAAGAGTCAAGGACCATATGCCCTTGAACACTGATCTCCAAACCTCAGACTCAAGTAACAAAACCCAGATCCCTAGAGTTCAGAGACCTAACACTTTAAAAAAAAATCCCAAACACTACAGACTCATATCGTGGGGCACAGAGCCCCAATAGTTCAGAGACCTCTCACCCTGAATACAGATCCCCCATATGTCACACTCAAACATTAAAATATAGACCGTCAAAGATTTGAGAAGCCAAACTACCTGAACACTGTCCCCCAAATACCTCAGACTAAAACCTTGTAACTCATACTCTCAAAGATTTCAGAGACCTCGCACTCTGAGTATGGACCCCCAAATACCTCAGACTCAAACACTAGGACGCAGTAAAAATCCAGAGACCTGACATCTTGAATACTGACACCAAACCTTCTCGTCTTCAACCTTGGGGCACAGGCCTCAATGCATACAGAGACCACACACCCTGAACACAAATTCCTAAATATCTCAGACTCAAACATTAAAACAAAGGTTCTCCAAGAGTTCTGAGAACTAACAGTCTAAACAGACTGCCAAATACTACAAACTCAGCCCCTGGGACACAGACCCTCAATAATTCAGAGGCCATACATCCTGAACATAGATCCCCAAACACCTCAAACTCAAATATTAAAAGTCAGACCCTCATAAATTTGAGAGGCTTCATGACCAGAACACTGACCCCCCACCAATTTCCTCAGACTCACACCTTGTAGAACAGACTCTCAGTGAATTCAGAGACATCACACCCTAAAACCACAAATACCACCAACCCAAACTTGGGACAGAGACCCTCTAAAAAAAAAAATCACTGACCTCAAACTTGAAGTAATTCACATTTAAAAATTTGGAACAAAGATTCTAAAAGTTCAGAGACATCTCACCCTGAACATTAGACCCAAATACTTCCAATTAAGGCTTTTGGACACAGAGCTCAATGGGTTCAAGCACAACACACCCTGAACAGGACTCCCAAACAATTCAGACTCAAAAATTGAAACAAAGACCCTCAAATAGGACAGAGAGTCCACTCCTGAACACAGAACCCAAACAACTCACAGTAAAAACTTGGTACAAGGACCCTCTAAAAGTTCAGAGGTCTCACACCCTGACTACAGACCCCCAAATACCTCAGACCCAAATATTGAGGTACCGAAACCTACAAATTCAGACACCTCACACCCTAAAAAATGCCACTAAATAACTGACTCATAAAACCTTGGTAACCCCTTAAAAGTTCAGAAACCTCACACCTGGACCTCCAAATACAACACTCAAACCTTAAAACACAGACCCTCAAAAGTTTTCAGAGACATCATACCATTAAATATTGACTCTCAAATACCTCAAATTCAAACCTTGATACTCAGACCCTCAGAGAGTGTAGAGACCTCACATTCTGAACACAAACCTCCAGAAACTTAGACAAAACATTTGGGACACACATCCTCAAAGAGTTCAGAGATTTTATAACCTGAACAGAGATGCTCAAATGCCTCAGACTCAAACCTTGGATCACAAAGTCAAAGATTTCAGAGAACTCATACCCTGATCACAGATCCCAAAATACCTCAAACTGAAATCTTGGAATACTGACCAAGTTCAGAGTCTATATTAATGAGTTCAGAGACCTAGCACTCTGAACACAGACCTCTAAGTACTTCAGAATACAGACCCTGAAAACTTGGAATACAGACCCTTAAAGAGCCAGGATCTCACACCCTGAAGTCAAACCCCAAATACCTCCAACCCAAACTTGGAGCACACTCTAAAAATTCAAATACTGCACACCCTAGACACAGATGCTCAAACACCTCAGACTCAACCCGTCAAAAATTCAAGGACCTCACACTCTAAACAGAGGCCTCAAATAACGTACACTAAAACCTTGGTACACTAAAACCTTGGAACAAAGGCCCTCTGAAAGTTCAGAGACTTCAGACTGAACACAGACTGCAACTACCTCCAATTCAAACCTCGTCACCAACCCTCTGATAGTTCAGAGACCTCACGCTCTAAAAGAGACCCCCAAGTATGCTATATTCAAACCCCAAGAAATAGACACTCATAGATTTCAGAGACCACACATCCTGAACGAAGATCCCCCATTATGTCAAACTTAGATCTTAGAACACAGATCATTCAAGTGTTTAAAATCTCAGATCCTGAACTCAGACCCCAAATACATAGACTCAAACCTTGGGACAAACATCTTCAATGATTTCAGAGACCTCACACCATAAACACAGACTGGAAATACTTCAGATTCAAACTGTGGAACCCAAACCCTTAATGAGTTCAGAGACTTCACACCCTGAATACAGAACTCCAAATACCATAGATTCAAACTTGGAGCACAGACCTTCAAAGAGTTTAGATACTTTACGCCCTGAACACAGACATTGAAATACTTCACACTGATACCTTGAAACACAGACCACCAAAGAGTTCAGAGATCTCACTCCTAAGCACAAATCCCCAAACAGCAGACAGACATTAAACATTTTACAATCAATTTAGAGACCTCATATTCTGAGATGAGGACCCTCAAACTGCTCAGACAACTCACACTTTAGACACAGACCCCCGAACTGCTCAGAGATCTCATACTCTGCAGAAAGATGCCCATACAGCTCATAAACAGAGATCTCCAAATAGCTCCGGGGATTCACTCCATCGAACACAGATACCCAAAGTGTTGAGACACATCACACTCTGGATACAGACTCCCCAAATACCTCAGAGACCTCACAGTCTGAAAATAGATACAGAAACAGCTCAGAGACCTGCAGACAGACATATCCTAGACACATACCCAAAACTGTCTCACAGATCATACACCAAGAATACATACTCCCAAATGGCCAGAGACCTCATACCCTGGGAGTCAGCCAACCAGTTCAGGGCACTCAAAAACAAAGACTCTAACCAGCTAATAGATCTCACACGTTGACATAGACCCCTAAACATCTCAGAGAACTCACACTCTGAGTTCAGAGACCACAAATCCTGGATGCAGAACCCACAAAGAGTCCAGAGACCTCCAGTCCTGCACACAGACCACACTAAATAGCTAGGAGACCCCAAACCCAGGATATAGACCCCCAAATAGACAGACAGCTCATATGTGAACACAGACCTGCCAATGGCTCAGATACATCGTGACACAGACTCTCCAGGAATGCAGAGATCTCACATCCTGGCATACAGACCTCCAAAAAGCTCAGAAACATTACAACCAGGGACAAAGACATTCGAGGAACTCAGAGACCTCACACACTGAGAAACAAGCCCCCAAAACTGTTTAGAAACCTCACACGCTGAGAAATCAAAACCACAAAAAGATATCACCTCACACCTGTTGGAATGGCTATCATCAAAAAGTCAAGAGATAACAAGTGTTGGTGAGGGTGTGGAGAAAAGGGAACCCTTGTGCACTGTTGATGGGAATGTAAATTGGTGCAGCTACTGTGGAAAACAGTATGGAGGTTTCTCAAAAAATTCAAAATAAAACTACCCTATGATCTGGCAATCTCATATCTGGGCATTTATCCAAAGGAAATGAAAGCAGGATCTCAAAGAGATATCTGCACCCCCATGTTCAATTACTGAATTATTCACAATAGCCAAAATATGGAAACAACCTAAGTGTCCATCAGTGGATGAATGGATAAAGAAGATGTCATAGATGGATAGGTGATAGATGATAGACAGATGACAGATAGATAGACAGATAGATAGATAGACAGATAGATAGATGATAGGTAGGTAGATCGATAGAATTCAGCCATAAGGGAGAAGGAAACCTCGCCATTTGCAACAACTTGGATGGAACTTCAGGGTATTATGCTAAGTAAAATAAGTCAGAGAAAGACAAGACAAATATTATATGATATCACATACGTGGAATCTAAAAAAGCCAAACTCAGAGAAACAGAGAGTAGAATGGTGGTTACCGGGGCGGGGGTGGTGGGGAGAGATTGGTCAAAGGATACAAACTGCCAGTTATAAGATGAACGATTTCTGGAGCTCTAATATACACCATAGTGATTATAGTTAATAATACTGTATCATAAACCTGAAAGTTGCTAAGAGAGTAGATCTTAAATGTTCTCACCACAAAAAAGAAATGGTAACTATGTAATGGGATGGAAGTGTTAGCCAACACTATGGTGGTAATCATTTTGCAAAATATAAATGTATTAAATCAACATGTTATACACTTTAAACTTACACAATGTTACATGTCAA
This sequence comes from Neophocaena asiaeorientalis asiaeorientalis, assembly GCF_003031525.2. NCBI lineage: Eukaryota > Metazoa > Chordata > Mammalia > Artiodactyla > Phocoenidae > Neophocaena > Neophocaena asiaeorientalis. The sequence continues at coordinate 418,634 of NW_020171764.1, forward strand.
TTATATCTCAATAAAGCTGGGGAAAAAAGAAACCTTATACCCTGAAAAAGATCCCCCCCAAATCTCAGAGACCTCATCCACTGGAGAAATGATCCCCCCAATAGCCCAGAGACTTCACCTCCTGGAACACAAACTCCCAAAGCGTTCAGAAATGACATACTCAAGACACAGACCCCGTAACCGTTTAGACACTGCACACTCTGAACAGACACCCTTGAGCAGGTCAGGGTCCTTACTACAGTCTGGAGAAAAAACTGCTAAGAGCTCAGGGACCTCACGCCCAAGAGAATAACAGTTGTCCACCACCTAGAACAGTGCTTGGTATACAATACGTGTTCGTTAGGCATCTGTTGAGTGAATAAACTACCTTGACTCAGCAGTTCCACTTCTAAGAACGTGTCATAAAGAAACACTTGCACATGTGCACAGAGCTGTGTGCACAGCATAGGAGGAACAAACTGTTTTGCTAATTTTTAATATTATGATTGTTGTCCTTATTATGTATTGATGTGTTTTTCTCCCCCTCGGGATAGGGACCTCACTCCCCTTAGGGTAGGCCCTGTCTGTTCACCTCTGTGGCCCTAGTGTGAGGCCACAGCATGAGGATAGGGGTACTCATCACATAGTTCTAGAAAAGAAAGAAGGGAAACATGTATCCTCCTCCCTCCCAGATCCCCATTTCTGTCAGAAATGTCCAGTCCTGTGGCCCCTATGAGATGGTGCCCCTGAGATGAGGTGGTGGCCCTGTCCCTTCTGTCAGCTTCAGAGACAGAGAGGGGCCGAGGAGGGTGTAGGTCTCCTGGGGAAGATATGTAGGGACACAGTACCTCTCAAGCGGCAGGTGGGGAAGAGGCCTGGGGTACAAGGAGGCCCCCACTCTGCACATTTGCAAAAAGATAGGCAACTGCGAAGCTAGAGGGAAAAGTCCACAAAGGACCACTGTCACTACTAACAACAATTGCAATTTCAGGGGGTTTCCCAGACCACCCTCAGTTTCAATCATTTGCTGGAAGGGCTCACAGAACTCACTGAAAGCTTGTTATACTAATGGTTACAGTTTATTACAGGGAAAGGATACAGACTAAAATTAAAATCAGCTAAAGGAAGAGATGAACAGGGCAGGATCCAGGAGGATATCAAATGCAAAGCTTCCAGTTGTCTTCTTTTCATGGAATCAAGACAACGTTACTCTCCTGGCATTGATGTCTGACAATAGCATGGAATTTTGCCAACCAGAGTACTCACCCAAGCCTTGGTGTCAAGAGCCTCCAATGGGGCCCCATCTTGTAGGCCTAGTTGCCTGCCCACTTGGCTGATCTCAGTTTCCAGCCCTCAGGAAGTCAAGCTGCATGACCCAAAGCCCCCACCCTTCATCATGTTTTTGGTGTGGCTCAGAGTCCCCACTGTACATCACATAGTTATCTTCTGGCTGGACCAAGTCCCCCACACTAAATCACACTATTGGTGTGGCTCAAAGCCCCCACTCTAAATCACATAGTTACTATCTGTTCGGATTAAGACTCCCAATCGAACAAAGACATTCCTATCACACATGACATTCCAAGGCCTAGATATTATCTTCCAGAAGCCAAGGGCAAAGGCCAGACCTCTCTTGGGGTGAGGTTAAATTCTTTACTATACAATATCATACACTGTGATAATAATACACATATGGGAGGGGGCATCGTGGAGAGTTGTCAGTAATGGAGAATCACTAATAATCAACTAATATTCATGAAGAATTTCCTACGTACCAGAAACTGATCCAAACGCTTTGCAACCTATTAAATCCACAAACAACCCAATGATGGTGGATCTGTTACTATTTTGTTTTGAAGATGAGGAATACTGAGGTATAGAGAAGTTTGTTAAATTTTCCAGGCTCTACAGCTAGTCTGTGGGGGAAGCAGTATTCATATACTTTGTGACCCTGGGTGTCCTGCCCTTAAACAACCTCTATTCTGCCTAGAATAATAGTACCAAATGTCAGTCAATGGTGCCCACATGCCCATACTTTACATAGGATACCTCTAATATCTGTGCTGTCATGAATAATAGCAATCTCATGGTAGAAACAGCTGTTTAACCTCTTCATGGACAGAACCTGGAGAGATTCCCTCACTCTCCTCCTTGTAGGACACCTCCACCACCATCAGAGAACAGCCAAGCCCTTTTAGCACAGCATTCAAGATCTGACTCAAGCCAGGCCTAGTTTTCTAGTTATTCCAATCACACTTCTCCTATATTCATTCATTCACTCAGCAACCTAATATTTATTGAGGGTCTTCTATTTGCCAAGCACTGTGCTACAACCTGGGAAGATAGCTATAAATAAAACAAAGTTCCTGCTTCTACAGGGTTTATATGCTGGAACAGGGGTCAGCCAATTTTTCTGTAAAGGGCCAGATAGCAAATAGTTTAAGCTAAGAGGGTCATATGGTCTCTGTCACAACTACTCAACTCTGCTGTTGTAGTGGGAAAGCAGCCACAGACAATATGCAAAGGGACAAGTGTGGCTGTATTCCAATAAAACTTTATCTACAAAGACAGACAGTGGGCCAGTTTTGGCCAATGGCTATAGTCTGCCAACCTCTCTTTTAGAGACAGTTATTGAACCAGTACATAACAAATATATACCAGATGGTGATGAGTGTTATGGAGAGAAATTAAATAGGGTGAGGAGGCAGAGACTGACTGTGGTGTGCAACTATTTTCCAAAGGAAGTGTCTGAGAAGGCCTCACAAGGAAGGAAGTATGAAGCAGAGAAACTTGAAGGAGGTTAGGGACTCAGCCATGGGGCTCTCTGGAGGCAGAGTGTCCCAGGCAGGGGAAGCATCCAGGATAAAAACCCTGAGGTCAGAGTGTGACACTCTAGTATCACTTCCCTCTTGTCTAGGCTCAAATGACCTATCAGCGAGGCCTTCCCTGCCCACCTTAAGTACATCCCTCCACCCGGCAGTATGCCTTTTCCCCTGACCTGGCCTAATCTTTCTATGTAGCACTTGCTACCCTTTGATGTGCTATATACATACTGACCTACTCTATGAAATTTGAGACTCTGTTGGTTTTGTTCTCTGTGGTATCCCCATCACCTAGAACAGTACTTGGGCACATAGAAGGTGCTCAGAAAATTCTTGTGGAAAGTGGCCAGGAGCCAGGCACTTGGCACACGTCACTAAGATGCATAGATACCCTCAAAGATGGGCATTTTACTGAGACTCAGAGAGGATAGGTGACTTGCCCAAGGTCATACAACCAGGACTTGAGAGCTCCAGGCTTTGAAATGAGGGCTTCCCGGCTCCAAAACCCGCAAGTCCTGGATTATTTGGTGTGCCAGTGAGGCTTGAGGTGAGGTGGACCCCAACATTTCAGGACAAGATGGGTGGATCATGTCTATCCTCTGAGAGATGGGGACCCATTCTATGGCTGATTTCAAGGGACACAGAAGAAATTCCCAGCAATGAGATCTCCACAGATCAGTTCAGGGGGATGTGACCCTCTGGACTGTGGGTGTGACCCTCAATCCCAGGGGATAGTCTGAAGGAAGTAGTCACCTACTACTTCCATGTAGTCACCTACATGGTCTAGGCAGCAAGATGTGGATGAGTTTACAAAAAGTCACATCACACCCACCTTTCATGGTCTTTTCAGACAGTGAACAGACTGGCTTGTTGAGGAAGGGAACTCATATATAAAATGTAGTCTTTTATGAAGTTTCTCAGAATAACCTCTTTGAGAGACAGATGAATTCTAGGTGAGGTGAAATTAGTGGATTTGTACCCATCATGTGGCTTCTGTAGAAGCCCTTACTCTCTCTCCTCCGTAAGGGTAATGGTATTAATAATACTGATAGTAGTAGTATAGATACATTTTAATAGCTGATAGTTACTGAACATTTCCTCTGTGCCAGATGCCATTTAAGATCTTTATATTTTCCATGTAGTAACATTCAATTTCTTCCTACAAGGACCCTTAGATCTTGTAGCCTTACAAGGCTACATTTAAGAGGTGCCTTCTTCATAAAATCTGCCCTGATCATTGAGCTTGAAAGTGACCTCTTCTTCCTTTGAAAGTTTATGACATTCTCTGTACACCCCTTGGAACTTCTGGATACTTCTTCTTAGTTATTTGTGGCATGCTTCAAAATTATAAAAAATTTTATTCCAAGACCTTGTCTCATACATCATTTTCCTTCACCAAACTCACTTGGTGCCTGGAATATTTGACAGTGTCTAGGGTTAAATACCTGCAGAACATTTGGCCCATCCTCATGTTTCAATTCCCTTTATCTGTCAAATGAAGAGAATAATACTATCATCCCAGTAGGGTTGTTGTGAAGAATAAATGAGATAATGTATATAAAATGCTTCACATAGTACTTGGTATATAATTAACACTCAATATTAGCTATTTGTTTATTATTGATCATATATTCAGAATGATAAATAAATGGAAATAATAGTATACAGCAATAGACATGAAAGCTTGAGTGCCTACTATGCACCAGAAGTTTTAAATACAGTTTTTAATGGAACTCTCCCCATGATATTTCGTCAGGTGTGATTATCATTATGTTACAGTTACGGTTCAGCAAAGCTACATTCACCTAGTAAATGGTGTATTACTCTACAGCCTTTGTTTTCCACATTCACACACTGGATAATTTATGCCTTGACCTGTCCTCAGAGAGGCCAGGACCTTTATCAACAGATACCTAGGGACACCCCAGCCCCACCCCACCCTGTCCCATGTGTTAGAAGGAAAGCACTGCTTTCCAGAGGCCCAGCCAGGTTAGATCTGAACACCCTGCACCACCCAGTTTACATTTAAGAATTCTCTGGGGCACTTGTTTAAAACACAGATTCCTGGCATCATCCTAAGATCTCAGGAGGAACTTAGGAATCAGCTTTTGTAATAAACATCCTAGGTGATTTAATACAAACTGACTTCAAACCATGCTTGACGAAACAATGCAATGGGTGATTGGGTTATATTTAGGTAATTCTCTGCCAGAGCTGTATACTCTGCAAGACTTCCCGAACATGAAGCCCAGATTCTGATTCAGTAAATTTGATGTGGGGCTTGAGAACTTGCATCTCTAACAAGCTAAGATGATACTCTGAGGAGCTAGAATAAAGCACTGTGCTCAGGAATCCTGGGTCAGGATTTGGAGGCTGCGCTAGGGTTCAGCTGGAAAGACTGCTGTAATAGACTTGCCATGTCCTCCAAGGGAGTAACCATTAGAGGCTGCTGGCAGGAATGCCAGGGGTTTCCCATTGTGCCTCCTGGAAATGCTCCATCTTACTCAGGACATGTGAATCAATCATAATGCACAGTGCCACCTTTCCTCTGTAAAGATGAAACAGCTGAACCCCTTTCCATCACCAGCAGAGACTGCATTCTAACTTATCAATAGACTAATGGAGATTGCCTCATATAACTACATCCACTCCTTTTAGCCAATAGCAACGAGTACTAGAAGAAATTGGTAAAGTTTGGAAGTACCACAGTGGCTGAAGGATAGTGAAATTGCGTGTGACTTGGATTAGGAACCAAGTGTGCCTAAGAGTTAGGGCTGAATCTTTGAAACCATGTGGAGAATTGGACTGGCAGGAGGGAAGAGGTAGTGTGGAAAAGGAAACAGGTTTCACAAAGTGAAGCAAAACTTCTTTATTTTCATCATTTTGTCCAGGACAACTTTTCTCTGAAAAAAAGAAAAACTGCTATACAAGTAATACATATTTATTGTTAGAAGGAGAAGAGGAATACGAAGATCCAGATCAATAAAAAAAGTTCATCCATAATTCCACCATGTATACTCAATATTTAAGAATTAAATCCTATGAGTACATCATCATTGCATCTCCATTTCCTTAGAAGTGACACTTCCAAATTAAAGGGCTATGTACTCCACGTAATAACTGTACTTGGTTAACTGTCTGTGTCCTTAGCCCACTTTTCTATACTTTTTCTTCTCTGTTAGTAAAGATGCTTTATATATTCAGTATCTTTGAAAATATGTTCATTGTTAACTCATCTGGGATTTATTCTTCTCTCATCCACATTTATTGGACAATGAAAAGTCCCACTTTAAAAAATCACACTATTGAATCCTCATAACCCTGTGAGGTAGGTACTTTCATTAGCTCAACCCTGCAGAGGAGAAAATGGAGGCATAGAAAGAGTGAACAGTTTGGTGAGGAGTGGTGCCAGATTTTATTTTAGAAGCTATCAATAAACTTATTCCTATTAAATAAATGTCAAGCAGATCACTTTATTTTATCCCTCAAACATCATTGATTCCTATAAAGGAGCTGGACTGT
>NW_020171764.1:424988-429693 GCF_003031525.2 Neophocaena asiaeorientalis asiaeorientalis
TAAAGGAGCCTGAGTGTTCTGACTCTAGAGACCCTACTTCCCTAGGGAGAGCAAAGCCAGCAGCCTTATACTAAATGGCTCTTTCTCTCTGACAAGACATTTAAAATATATCATTTATCCCCACCGCACCCCAAAAAAAATAGTAAGGAGGAAACAGTAGCTTCCTCCTTGGTAGTTTTTTTTTTTCAAATAAAAACTTGTAAATCGTGATATTCAATGCTACATTATTAAAAACAAAACAAATGCATCTATGAAAACAGAAGAGTACAGGTGAAATCTTTTAGAGTCTGCCAAGAAGACCTTCCTGATACATTCCATAGTGTTCTTATCCTATTACCCTTTCTTTCTGGGGATATATTTTTCTATTACCTAAAACTTTCCTCAGCCCTACTGCCCTAGTCTGAAACCTTCAGTGATTCCCCTTGGCAATAAGGTAAGGTCCAAACATTTTCAGTTGTCTTTCAAGGCCATTCACAATGTAGTCCCAACCTGCCTTTCAATCGGATTCTCCACCCCTCTTCAGGAACAGGGCTATGCATGATGTTACTTTCTCTAAGACACATCTTTTTCTGTACTTCTGTGTTTAATGCAATAAAGAGATCAAAGGAATTTTAGAACCAAGGCTTTAAGGCTTATCTAGCCCAACCCTGACATTTTAAAGAAGAAACTGGTGCCAGACAGTATAACTTACTCCAGGTCATATAGCATATTAGAGGTTACAGTGCAAGCAGAACTTTGGTTTTTCAACTCCTCTTGGAGCTGCTGCCTCCTAAACACATAATCTGTGCTAGGCAAATACTTGCCCACAGCTAGCAAGAGTCTGTGTGGGTGGGGCTTGACCTCCCCCCACTCCCATTTCCACATCAACCAGAGCAGCAGCTGGGGATTCATAAGGCAAAAAATAAAGGTTAAAAACCTTTGGTCTAACATCCGGATTTCCAGCTGGGAAGCATGGGGAAGTGTAGGAAGGAAGCACTCCCACTATCTTAAAGACCTAGTCAGACAATGGCAACCATCACTTCTACTCACATTCCATTGGCAAGGAGTTAGTCATATGGCTCCATTTAACTACAGGAGGAGTAGTACATGTAGTCCCTAGCTAGGTAGCCACATGTCCAGCTATACTAGACTATGGAAAAGGGGAGAACAAATTTAGTTGGAAAATAACAATATCCACCACACCACCATAAAGACAATTGAAAGGCAGAAAGAAAACTGAGAAAACCTTCATGCAGCAAATATGGAAAAAGGTTGTCATCATTATGACATAAGTCTATAGAGGAAATAAAAAAGAACCAATGCACCAATAAAAAGTGGGCAAAAGACATAAACAATATAAATGTCCTATAAACATGAAAATTAGCGTTGGTTGTAACATAGGAAATTTAAATGGAAACAAATGTCCTTGTTTATCAATCTAAAAAAAAAAACCCTTTGGTCTAGGTTTAGGGCAAGGAACTCAGGTAGCAGGATAATTCCACATCTCTCTCAGTCTCCTGTTGTTCATTACCTTGGAGGACACCCACCTGACACACACACACACACACACACACACACACACACACCAATTTACACTCCACTAGTTTTACAGATATGGAGTACTAACTTGGTTGGAGTAGGAGATGGGGAGGGGATCATATCTTGTTTTTAGTCAACTTGTCAGCAGTTCAACTTCCAAATGGGTTTGTTCATTTTTAGAGTAGTCATCTTAGGATCTCAATGGTGTTACCAGTGCTGAAGCCATTTCTGGAACACTTGTTTTTGAAACTGCCTTTGAATCCCAAAGCATAAGTATCCCAAATATTTACAACCATGGCAAAAGGGTGTTTTTGAGTATGAACTTTCATTATGGGAACTCTTCGGATGATGTTTAGATTCACATCTGGTCCATAGGGTAGGGAATCCAAAGATCAAATGCCACTGATCCTTGAACAGGCTATGGCTGGAAAGGGCAGGGCTGATTTCTTTGTGTATTTCTGAAAACCAGCTCTGAAAAAGGAACGCAAGGAAGGCTTCATGGTCTGGCTACAGCTTCTGAAAAATAAATACAGCCTCTTAACAAGACCAACTTGAAGGGCCAGCACTTAGTGAGTGGAAATGAGAAACATCTACGCATAGGGCAAAGAACAAGTCATTTGAAGCCCAAGAAATTCGAGTTAGGATCCCATCACCACTGCTATCTGTGGGACCTGGATAGTAGCTCCACACATCTGCAACTCAGTTTCCTCACCTGTAAATTGTGTTCAGCAATTTTCACCTTGTGTGATTTTTAGGGAAAATGGACATATCATGTGTAGAGCATCCAGCTCAGCTCTTGGTCATAGCATATACACTAAATAAATGGTGCATATTATCATTATTATTATGGTTTTCTCTAAAGCTACCTATAGTTTGCAATTATATTTTTATCGAGCTTGTGTTCTCCATGAAAACAAAGGTTTGTGGCAAACATTTGAGATGCAAAAAAGTAAAGTGGATTTCTGGACAATTCCGGATATATGCCCAGGAGGGGATTGCTGGATCATATGGCAACTCTATTTTTAGTTTTTTGGGGAACCTCTATACCATTTTCCATAGTGGCTGCACCAATTTACATTCCCAACAGTAGTGTAGGAGGGTTCCCTTTTCTGGAGACCCTGATTTTAATCAGCAAAGTCTACAGCCTGAGCTCTTTTAGAGAGGGTTTGTTCTCCCAAGTCACAGAGCCTTCAGGACCGCACACACCCGCCCCAGAAGTGGGACACCTGGTGTCAGAGGCACCAAGATTTTACAGAAGAGCTAAATGATCTAGGATTAGGTGCACCACTCTCCCTCTTTTGGGTTTTGGCTGGCCCAAAACACTCAGAGATACATTTACTCCCAAAATTCTCTCTCACTTGCTCCATACAGCAGCTTTCCTTTCCTACCTGATTCCTAGTCTCACCAGTGGACCACAGTGCTTTGGCACTGCCTCCGGGAGGCCCAGAATAAATGTTACACTCGCCTGGCAATGACTCCCACTGCACATCTCAGGCAGATTAAACATCTATAAACACTACTCTCCTCGTGTGCCCCAAATCCTCCAACCTTTTCTGCCTGGCTTTTGGGGCCTTCCACAGTCTGGTTTTTTAATCTCTCCAAATCCTATCAATTGTTAAAGATCCAGCTCAGTTTTAAAGATCCTCCCCTTTAAGGCCTTTTCAAGCTTTTACTGCAGTTGTCTATTAATTCTTATGACATCAACACCATAACACACTATCCTGCCTTGTTCACTGTCACTTTAAATGGAGTAGTAATCATTCCCATGCTGGATCTTTAAGCTTTTTAGGGATAGAAGCAATGTTCTATAAACTTATATGCCCTTATACCAACCAGTACAGAACTGAGCACCTAGAAAATGGGCAATAGAGATTTCATTGATTGAGTAATTGGTTGTTTTTCCCTCTCTAGTCTCAGTGATCTCATGTGTGAAATGGCAGGACTGTGAACAGCATCTTCTTCTAGCATTGATGCTCAATAGAGCTATGAAAAAAATCCCCAAACTTTTTTCAGAAAAAGATAATAAATCTTAGCCAGTGGCATCAGTTGGAAGGATCATGTTCTGAGCTTCAACGTTGATGATTTCATAATACTTCTCATCTCCCTTGAAACTCCAAAAACACTGAGTTGCTATTTCTCCCTCCACCAAGAGTAGGAAATATCAGAACCTCTGAGATGAAACATCACATCACCCAATTAAGGAGGCAACTTCAGGAAGCTTCCCCAAAATGTAGTACACACATTGCAAGTTTAATAGTTTGCTGATGGGGCATCACTGTTTTTCACACAATAAGTAATGTAATAAATTCCAGGTGCAGGAGGAACTGCCTCTGCTAAAATCTTTTCAAAAGGAGCACTATACTGCCTCCGTGTAGTCTCAATGTAGGAGATTGGAATTCCTTCCTAGAGTTTGAGGACACTTGTGAAAAAAAATGAAAAATTTAAAAGGCACCTTTCTTCTGCAGTGCTCCATGCCTCCATGATTGGGTTGGACACAGAGCAAGTGCTTAGAAAATCTTGGCCCCACTAAGGGTAGAAAGAAGAGGACTGGAGATGGACAGAGAGCATTGAGGAAGGGTGCAAGATGCCAGAGAAATGTAATTTCCCTTTCTTAAGTTTAGCCCCCAAAGGGCCCCCTCCAACTTCAATTTATTTCTAACTGATCATGAGACATTTCTATTTTATTCTAATCATGAGAAAACATCAGGAAAAACCAAATTGGGGGACATTCTACAAGATAGGTGACCACTACTCTTCAAAAATGTCAAGGTCATGACAGACAAAGTCTGAGGAACTGTCACAGATAGGAGGTGACTAAGGAGACCTGACGTTACTAAGGCAACAAATGCAATGTGGAATCCCAGGTTGGATCCTGGGACAGAAAAAGGATTTCAGTGGAAAAACTGATGAACTCAGAAGAAATTTTATAGTTTAGTTAATAGTATTGTATCAAGGTTAATGCCTTACTTTTTTTTGACATTTTAAAAACCTTTATATGATTATAAATTTAAATTAAAAATGCTCTTAATAGTTGATGCAGAGATAAAGATTTTGAGGAGAGGAACCTTAATTCCTCTTTGTTATTTTATATTTTTAAATTTAAGTATAGTTAATTTACAATGTTGTGTTAGTTTCTGGTGTACAGGAAAGTGATTCAGTTACATATATATATATATGTACATATATA
>NW_020171764.1:429765-477726 GCF_003031525.2 Neophocaena asiaeorientalis asiaeorientalis
TTTAGATTCCACATATGTGATATCATATGATATTTGTCTTTCTCTTTCTGACTTACTTCACTTAGTATGTTCATCTCTGGGTCCATTCATGTTGCTGCAAATGGCATCATTTCATTCTTTTTTATTATTGCCTTTCTTTTTTTTTAAAATAAATTTATTTATGTATTTATTTATTTTGGTTGCATTGGGTCTTCATTGCTGCACGCAGGCTTTCTTTAGTTGCGTCAAGCGGGGGCTACTCTTTATTGGGTGTGCGGGCTTCTCACTGCAGTGGCCTCTCTTGTTGCAGAGCACAGGCTCTAAGTGTGTGGGCATCAGTAGTTGTGGCACACGGGCTCAGTAGTTGTGGCGCACGGGCTTAGTTGCTCTGCAGCATGTGGGATCTTCCCAGACCAGGGCTCGAACCCCTGTCCCCTGCGTTGGCAGGCAGATTATTAACCCCTGCACCACTAGGGAAGCCCTACTGCCTTACTTTTGATAAATATTCTATGGTTATATAAGATGTTAACATAAGGGGGGGCTTCCCTGGTGACGCAGTGGTTGAGAGTCCGCCTGCCAATGAAGGGGACACGGGTTCGTGCCCTGGTCTGGGAAGATCAAAAAAAAAAAAAAAAACATAAGGGGAAGCTAGGTGAAGGACATTAAGAAATTCTACTATTTTCACAACCTTTTTATAAGTCTAAAACTATCTCAAGGTAAAAAGTTAAAAGGGGGAGCCTGAGACACACTATCCCCAAAGTCAAAAAGACAGAGGTTTCCCTTCAGACACCCTCTTTCCTGCCACCTTCTCACTTCCTCTGTGAACCCAACAGTGACTCTTAAAGGCCTTTAGCTGCAGTAACAGCAAGTCAGTTTATCAATCTGAAGAAATGAGCTGTTTGGACCCGCATTTTCCAAATCATTGAAACAAACTTTTTTGGAAGGCACTATTTCTAGAAAAGCAGTATCCATTTCTGTGTCTACTTATACAGAGCATGGAAAACACCACTTAATTCTTCATTGTCCACAAGCATTAGTATAAACATCTGCTTTTGTACAGTATATAAATAAAAGAGCTCTTGGGGCTGGTCCATAGGGAGAGCTAATTGTACTGTTGGGTGTTTTGGTTCTGCTCTGTGGACCTGCACTTTCTCCTCCCCACTGTAATGCTGCCCCAGTGGTCCTTTAGAGGGAGAGGGGTGGCTTTGAGGTGGCAGCTTGGGGGGTCTGATACCCCAAGGCATCCTTGCAAATCACTAGAGCACAAGTCATGTCCACCACTCTCCAGGTTTTCTGAGATGATGTTGTCATTGTCATTGTCATTGCTATCATTATCATCAGTGTTCTGGGAAGTGACAAGGGCCCACCCTGCAGAGGGCATGTTTTCACAAAAGAGAGCCAGTGAAGTGGCAGCATGAAGGGCCAAAAGAGTCTACGGTACAAGCACCATCTGATATATTTGTGTGTCACTGAAATTCAGAGATCACTGGGGCTAAGGTTTCACTGGGTATAGCAGCCAGAGCACCATGACCCCTGTGGGCTGTCCCGTTGGCACGCACAGATACCGCACACACTCCAGCTCTGTGCCAGACCTCTTTCTTAGACTTGGTAAATGTATTTGTCTCAAAAAAAACAGGGCTGAATACTTAGTCTTAGGGTCGCTTCCATCTCTAACATTCTCAGAGTCTGCTCTTTGAGATAAATTTTTCTCTTTTATGTGAAATCCTCCAAAGCCATCAAAGAATCATTATCACCACTGCACAGTGCAAATCTCAGCTTTATCAACCAGTCCTCTCTCTTTAAAGTGCATTACCCCAGATCCCTCCAGGTCACACCCTAAAGAGCTTCACATTGGGAGAAAATGTCAGTATAGGTCAACAGCATAAATGGCTCTCTGTGCACCAAACCATTGGGAAAACCTCCTCTGGTGGCATATATGAGCTGTCAGCCTTGGGTGCCCATCCACACAAGGGGAGCTAGTGCCCATTCAATGAATCTCAGAAGCAAATGTGCCCAAGCTGCAGACTTTGGGGAATGCTTGAAGAGATTCCATCAATTTTTTTTCCTTCCCTCTGTAGAAGTCTTAACTTGCTTCATCATGATTCCATGCATAACCCAAAGCCAGATGAAGAAATACAGAAATTCCACCCTAAAAGCTCTTCAACCTACACATCAGCTGGGGCCACAAGGGAGTTCCAGAGAGAAGAGGTCAAGCAGGACCTCAGCAGACAAATTTACTGAGATCTAGAGCACAGGCTCATGAAGGGGGGGGCACCCCTTACCCCCACCCCACTACCAGGCACAAAGTCCAGGAGAACTTGGGGCTGTACTTCCCACCACCAGCAGGCTAATTTGACTCCTTTGCCCTGGCTTCAAGACCACCACATTACTAGCCCACATTCTTGTGGCCGTGAAGCAGAGGGATGGAGTACAAAGGGTATGGGATTTGGATACAGATAGACCTGGGTTTGCATTTTATCTCTGCCGTTTATGAGCTGTTGCTCTTTATACACGTTACTGAACAGCTCTGTGACTCAGTCTCCTCATTAAAATGAAGATAATAGTTTCTGACACAAGGTTATTGGGAGAATTAGAGATAATGCACACAAAGGTCCCAAATAACAGTGCTTAGGACATGGTAGTCATGGCAACCAATAAATGGTAGCTGTTTTTCTCTATTCCAGACACAAAAGGACACATATTGTATGATTCCTTTTATATGAAATGTCCAGAATGGACAAATCTATAGAGACAGAAAGTAGATTAGTGGTTGCCAGGAGGTGGGGGGCAGAGGGGATTGAGAGTGACTGCTAATGCAAACAGGCTTTCTCTTGTAGGCAATGAAAATGTTCTAGAATTATGTATTGATGATGGTTTTGCAACATAACGGATAGACTAGAAATCACTAAATTTTACATTTTAAAAGGGTAAGTTTTACAGTGTGTGAATTGTATCTTAATTTAAAATTCTTGGGCTTCCCTGGTGGTGCAGTGGTTAAGAATCTGCCTGCCAGTGCAGGGGACACGGGTTCAAGCCCTGGTCCGGGAAGATCCCACATGCCGCAGAGCAACTAAGCCCATGCGCCAAAACTACTGAGCCTATGCTCTAGAGCCCACGAACCACAACTACTGAGCCCACGTGCCACAATTTCTGAAGCCCGACCGCCTAGAGCCCGTGCTGTGCACAAGAGAAGCCACCACAATGAGAAGCCTGTGCACCGCAACAACAGCCCCCGCTCGCGGCAACTAGAGAAAGCCCATGTGCAGCAACGACCCAACGCAGCCAAAAATAAATAAGTAAATTTTTTTTTTAATTCTTAAAAATAAGTTCTCTGTTCCTCAGCTTATAAATATGAATAGAAATGAGTTTTTAAACTGGGGATAATAGTAGTACCAACCTCAGAGGGTTTTTGTGAAGATTAAATGAGTTAATTTATTAAAATATTTAGACTAATGCTGGCCCACTATAAAAGCTCAATACATGTCAGCTATAATAATTACTGTTATTGTCATTATTATGATCATCATTTTTATCACACGTAGCATAGCCTAGTAGTCAAGATCAGTGAGGTGTAAGTCAAACAGACATGGTTTAAAATTTGGCTTCACAGGAATTCCCTGGCAGTCCAGTGGTTAGGACTCCATGCTTCCACTGCCGAGGGTGTGGGTTCAATCCCTGGTTGGGGGAAACTAAGATCCCACCAGCCGCGCAGTGCAGCCAAAAAAAAAATCTGGCTTCACATTTACCAGCATATATTGTAATAGTTAATGGTACAGTCCCTGGATTCAGACTTTCTTTTTTTTTTTTTTTTTTTTTTTTTTTTTTTTTAACTTTCTTGATCAAAGTTCCAGCTCCACATATTTAACAGTTGTGTGACTTTAGGCAATTTTCTCAACCTCTTTGTGCCCCTAGTTTCTTCATGTGTAAAACGTGTATAATAATAGTTTGTACGTAATGAGTTGCCATGAGAATTAAATGATGTATCCATTAGGATGTCTTTGGATTTAAGTTTCATAAACCTGTCTCAATTTGCTTTAAACCAGGTAGATGGGAAAGAAAAAAAAAAGGTTAGAAAAGAGAAAACTTAATACAAATCAAGAAAGTAGAGAGAAGAGAGGAGAAGTTTATTTTCACCAGCCATTAGTTTCGGGGTGCTTCTCAGAGAGTTCTCTGCCCAAATTTTCCTCCTGGAGTGTTAAGATTGTTATTCCTATGTTTTTAGTGAAACTGCTTCAAAATTTTTGGTAATAGGAACTAAATAAAACAATACTACATATGCCTTATATGCTTGCTAATATCTCTGCTCTCTAGGAGTATAAATCTCATTGAGAAGACTCTGCAAAATATTTTAATAGTGCAACATTTCTGCCCAGTCAGTGGTGTCATTCAGAAGAGCATTTTGGATAGCCCAATATGATGCCAGCAGACACTGTAAACAACAGTTAATGCAGCAGGAAGCCAGGATCCAAAGCCTTGAATTGGAGATTAGATTCCATCGCTAATTGCTTTGGGCCTCTCATAACCTTGCCTGACTTCAAATTCTCCATCACCAAAATGGGAAATGAAAGCAGAATTCACTCTCCAGGTGGCAGCCTAAGTATAGAGGAGCATCTTATCACCATACTTATGATTATAGAATCACAAGATTGGATGGGTCTTTAGTAAAGATGAATTCATTCTCTGGATTAGCAGACGGAGACCCTAAAACAATGAGAGGAAGCCTTTCCCCAGGTCAGACCAGCTGGGTTTCAACAAGGGTTGAACCTACATTCCAGCCTTGTGTTCTACCATGATGTGACACAGACTGATGAGTTTGTGTCTTTTCCCCTCCTTCTGTCCATCGTGGCAACTGATCTATCATCTATCTATCTATCTATCATTATAAATGATGTAAACTTTATATATAAGTATATATATACACATGCTGAGTGAAGGGGATCACCTCACCAATTCTGTGTCCCCATGATAAATTCACAAATATTTGTAGAGCCTTTAATGTAAAGGTTGGTACTTGTCTCAAAATGGAAGGTCAAGATTCTCACAGCTTTCTTTTCAGCCTAATTTGGCAAGGATCATGTTAGCAAATCAGGGTAAAAGTGAGATGGGGACGTGAATATTCATTGACTTCTAACTTTTCTAAGTGAGAAGATCAAGGGCTTCTACCAAGCCTGGGGATTGTTTCCCTTAAGATGCCAGAAGGAGGATGCACTAGTCCAGGATCCAGTAAACACTGACCCACATGCCATTTTGAAAAGCCCACGAGATCTACACAATCAGAGTAAGAGAGGAGCATTTCTTTGCATTCCCTTTGGCCTGATTCCCATTCAGCCACCAGGGAGATGACAATCAGTGAGCTCACAGCATTGGGTGTGATGGCTTCCACAGAAGTCTTTGATGCTATAATTTTTATATCTCACGTTACCTCATTAAGACAGGTCTAGTAGGGAATTTAAATTAGCCCAGCTTGGGACTTCCCTGGCGGTCCAGTGGTTAAGACTCCATGCTTCCACTGCAGGGAGTGCGGGTTTGATCCCTGGTTGGGGAACTAAGATCCCACATACCAATAAAAAATAAATTAATCAGCCCAGCTTTCCTCTCTATCACACATTCAATTCAAAAGTTTAATCAATATTTCATAAAGGTTTTCTCCTTTTTTTAAAAAAATATGACACTGTCTTTTTTTATATATAAATTTATTTATTTATTTTTGGCTGTTGTTGGGTCTTCATTGCTGTGTGCAGGCTTTCTCTAGTTGTGGCGAGCGGGGGCTACTCTTCGTTGCAGTGCGCGGGCTTCTCACTGTGGTGGCTTCTCTTGTTGTAGAACACAGGCTCTAGGTGCGCAGACTTCAGTAGTTGTGGCACACAGGCTCAGTAGTTGTGCCTCACGGGTTCTAGAGCACAGGCTCAGTAGTTACAGCACACGGGTTTAGTTGTTCCGCGGCATGTGGGATCTTCCCAGACCAGAGATCAAACCGTGTCCCCTGCATTGGCAGGTGGATTCTCAACCACTGCGCCACCAGGGAAGCCCAAGGTTTTCTAATTCTTAGTGACATGGTGAATAGCCTTTGACCTCTAAATCAAATGACAGAAAAAAAAATTCTTCAGGCAGAAAAAATCGATTCTATTTCTGTTCCTAGGTTGGTTATTACACAGTCACCTGGAGTCATGATATCAGAAGTTTTGCTGGCCAGAACAAATTGCCAGTAACTTCTTGCATGATCAAGGGAAAATACAGCATCTCATTCCCTGTTTTTCCCCCAGGGGATTGTAACTGCAACCCCACTAGCTAGTCCTACTAGCTCTAATTTCTCCCTTCCTCCCTTCCTTCCTTCCTTCATTCATTCCTTCTTTCCATCCTCCTTTCTTTCCTTCCTTCCCTCCTTCCTAACCTAGTTCTGTCCATCTAATAATAACTAATAACTAGTAATCCATTAGAATTACTAGTAATTACTAATAACTAGTAATCCATTAGAAGGGAGAGAGAGAGAGATTACCAGATCAAAGCATTCTTCAAATGATGTTTCCAAGCAACCTAGAGCTTTTAGTCTGCCCTGCCCTTCCTCACATCTCCAAAGGGCCAAGAATAGGCCCTTCCCATCCCTCCAGCATATTGTGGAACTAGATCTTTTATTTTCCTGGGAGCCTATTCCACTGCTTGTAGTTTTCACTCTGCTATGGACTGAACTGTGTCCCCCCTTCAAAATTCAGATGTTGAAGCCCTAATCTCCAATGTGACTGTATTTGAAGATAGGGCCTACAAGAAGGTATTTAAGGTTAAATAAGGTCATAAGGGCAGGGTCCTGATCCGATGGGTTAGTGCCCTTATAAGAAGAGGTACCAGAGAGCTCATCTTCCCTGTCTCTGTGCACTCACAAAGAAGAAGCCATGTGAACACACATCAAAAATGTGGCAGTCAGCAAGCCACATAAAGGAGCTCTTATCAGAAACCAAACCTGCTGACACTTTGATCTTGGACTTCCCAGCCTCCAGAACTGTAAGAAAAGTAATTTCTATTGTTTGAACCATCCAGTCTCTGGTATTTTGTTAATGGCAGCCTGAGCTGACTAAGATGCACCTCAACTCCTTTCTGCCCATTTCCTTCTTAGTGATGCCCTCTACTGCCCTGCAGATTCCTCTTGGGATTTACAGCCCTGAGTCAGAGGCACATTCCCAACTCTCCTTAGCAGTTTCCCTGAGCTCTACACACTGAATTCTTTTAACTTCACCTCACTCTTCCAATCATTTTTCTGGCTCTTTTTCATACTTTGTCCAATTTGAACAAATAAATTACATGTATGGATGAAAAATGTCAAGTCTTTAAACCATCTTGCATCAGCAACTATAAGGTATAAGTACTCAAGCACTCACTGTACCCTCCAGTATAAGCACCTGTGTGCACATGCACACATACACACTGGATTGTCACATATTTCATGGAGAAGGTTAAAATGCTAAAGGCGTTCAGGTTTCTTTGATTCCACCCAAGTAGAAATTCAAAGAGAAACCTGAGTTCCACCTCCCCAATCTTGTCCAAGTATTTCCCTTCAATGAGATTTTAGAAACTCATCCAGGGATTGGTTAGTGATGGCAAAATGCATAACAGATCTACTTCCTGCTTATTACCAAGCATGACTTTGCTCCATTAAGAAGCATCAGATAGGAGCTTGAGTGGGCTGAGTACCACTCAGAGTCCTTTGTGAGAAAACCAGCTGGCTGTTCTGCTCTTGTTCCCAGCATTTAGACAGAGGTCCCACTGGTAAGCTCCTCTGAGAGGGATGGACTGAATCCAGAGTTATCTCAATGTCAGATGGGATCATTTTGGAAAATAGGCCCTTTAGCTCCGCTGAGGAGAGGATGTTGAATTCACCATCAAAATGTGCACACATTCCTCTCCCTTCAAAGGAGACCCCAGAGCTGAGGTACCTAAGTGGCCTCCAGCAAACAGGAGAATACAAACAACCCCTAAATCTGTGATATTGCCTTTGGTATGTAGACAATGAGCTGCTGTGACACTGACAGCAGCCCAGCTCTCTCCTTGTTGATTTTGGCTGAGGGCCTCATAGGGATGAATCACTGCTACTTGGGCCCACTGTACATTTTAGCACTTTTAGATGCTATGTATTTCAAATGAATTTACTCTAGTGGTGAAGGGTGGGGTAAGCAACTGTCTATAGGACAGAGATTGTGAAGAGGTGGCCACCTCAGCTTCCCTCTGGCACACACACACAACCCAGAGTCCTGCAGGCAGAGATACAGAGCTGTCCATGTGAGCCAGCAGGGCTTTGTTCTTATTTATCTTGCCCTCAAAATATGTACACTTAGTATTGCAACTTTTCCTTCCCATTTGCATCTGTGAGTCCTGGGGGAAAATCATATATCTCTCTATATATCATCTATCTATGAAAGCTGATAATGGCTTTCTTCTTCCATTTCAATTGACAGATACAATGCATTAAAAGGAAATTAATGTTGATCCTATTTCATCAAAAGCAATTTCCAGAAATCTTTGGATGAAAGAAAAAAGTTGTCAGCTACTGCTTAGCAGCGTGGTAACAATTTGTGTTCCTGGTGAGATGTAATTACCACACCTGCCATAGTGCTTCAGGCCAGATCTTTCTGGGAGAACATTTATAGAGCCATGTGTTTATCCTGCCTCCATGTGAAGAGGTCTATAGATGCCCCCCATATAACGCATCACAGTCGGTAACTCCATCACTTGCAATCTGGGCGTGGCATGGGACCATCCATGTGAAGATGCCAGCTCTGCCCGGAGCTGGGGAGAGAGACCAGATGGCTGCTGGGAGGTTTCCTGCCTCTCCTGATGCTCTAGACACACCCAGTTGGGAATGCACTAGCAAATACACATGCTAGTTTCTCTGTACATATTGATTGTCCTTCCTTCAGGCAGTGTTTTATCTTCCTGTGGCTGCTATAACAAATTAACAAATTGTTGTTTGGTGACACAAAACAACAGAAATTTATTCTCTCACAGTTCTGGAGGCTAGAAATTTGAAATCAAGGTGTCATTAGGACCATGCTCCCTCTGAAGGCTCTAGGGGAGAATCGTTCCTTTCCTCTTCCAGCTTCGGGTGATCCCACACATTCCTTGGCTTGTAGCAACATAACTCCAGTCTCTGCCTCTATGTTCACAAGGCTTTCTCCTCTGTGTCTCTGTGTCTCAAATTTCCCTTTCCTTTTTTGTTTATAAGAGACATCAGTCATTGGATTTAGGGTGGACCTAAGATGATCTCAACTTAATTACTTCTGCCAAGACCCTATGTTCATATAAGTTCACATTCACAAGTACTAAGGATTAAGACTTGGACATATTTTGGGGAACACAATTCAACCCACTACAGGCAGCATATTTAAGATTGCATGTGGCACACTGACTCATTACAAATTGCAGCCCTCCCAAGATCACTTTCTTTTTCTTTCTTTATGCCTCAGGAACTAAGACTGAAGACAGGAACTTCAGTGGGAACATGGGCCATACTCAGAGGTTTCAACAAAGCAGGGAGGAAAGGGAATTTACAAGGCCCTGCAATCTGGGCAGGCTGGAAACTCCATACTTGCTTCCATTGAATCCTATAAAATTGAGATTCCTGTGGCCAGACTGCAGACCAGGATACTGAGGCTCAAAATAACCCACCCAAGTTCTGCCAGCAATCTGAGGGCAGGCCTGGGTCAGAGACTGGGTCTGTTGACCACATGGCCTCCTGCACTGTGGGTGTTGCATACACTGAGTGGTACAGCCTCAGAATCAATGTCATTGATAGCTGAACGGAAGAACGGAGTCATTATTCAGTTGTACTGTTGGCTTTAGATAGAGGTAGACCAGATGGCAGTGATGTGGCAGCATTGGTAGAGCTCTGGGGAAGACCCAGATCGTTCCCTCCCTGAGCTGCCCCACCAGTTTTTAGTGCCTGCTTTCCTCTACAGGGAACAATCCTTTCCAGTTCCTAAATACAGGTAAGTTTTAAACGAAAATCTTCCAGAGATCAGTAGTACCTGATCTGAAATACATGCCAAGAGTAGACCAGATCCTTTCCAGGGGCAAACTTGAACAGAGGAAGGAAAAATAGAAGAGGGCAAGGGCTGGCTGCAGGTCCCCCTGAAGAAGAAGGAGGTTGGGGACACTCTAAAGACAGACATTGGAAGTTCAGTTCGCCTGCAGCAGCCGGCTGGTGCTGTCTGATCAGTTCTGTGTGGGTATATGGCAGCTGGGTGATTCTGAGTCAATCAGGTGCCTCTTTTTGCCTCAGGTCTCCAGCTATAAAGTAGGGATAAACATTTCCACAGATTAGGGATCTAGAATGGCTTCCCTGGA
Organism: Neophocaena asiaeorientalis asiaeorientalis; assembly: GCF_003031525.2. Lineage (NCBI taxonomy): Eukaryota > Metazoa > Chordata > Mammalia > Artiodactyla > Phocoenidae > Neophocaena > Neophocaena asiaeorientalis. The sequence goes on from NW_020171764.1 coordinate 440,077, forward strand.
TGCCGGCTTGGGCAATGTTTTACATGGAAACACGGGTCAAATACATTGATCCGGGAGACAAAATCAAGTTAGGCCACCAAAAAGACATCGAAGAAGGGAACATATTTTTTTAACCAAAGCTTTTTATTTTTTAAATTTTATTGAAATATAAGTCACGTAACAGAAATCTTACCATTTTGAAGTGCACAATTCAGTGGTTTTTAGTATATTCACCATGTTGTTCAACCCTTGCCACTATCTAATTCCAGAATATTTCCATCAGAGAAGGGAACATTTTGAAAAAGAATTTAAATGTGTAAATATTTTCTCTAAATAGAAAAATAATGAGCAAGGTCTATGGAGAAGAAAACACCAATTCCAGGAAATAAATTAACATATTCTTTAGGCAGAGCTAGGAAATCAGAGCAATATAGTTAAAGTCCCAGCACAAAAGTGTTTGAGACAATATTGCTAAACCACTCCCTGATAAGAGAATAACTACACTTGGAGCAGCAAGAAGAAATCTAAGGGGACTGGGCAAAAGCAAACAGGCTAAGAAATAAAGCAAGAGGGATTGCAGTCAGATATGTGGAAGAACTTCCTGAACATCATTGGGATAAAATGTTGATCCAAGGTACCCCTTGACCAGAGATACTCAGAAACAGGACACAGATTTCTATTTGGTTTCCTAATTACACAATAGGAGTTTTCTCTTCCTCAGAACCTTTTAAGAGCAAAAAATCCTTCAATATATATTTGACCCTCCAAATTATATACATTAACCCATATTTGTTTTTTAACAGTTTTACTTAATAATGACTGTTATTATTTGCCTAGTGTTATAGGTATAATGATTCTTATTTTATAGAAATATTTACTAATATTTATAGAACATCTCTTAGATGCCACACACAAAAGCTCATAACCACCTGTAAGGCAGTAAAAGAATGAGATGCAATGTGTTCAAGTGATCCATCTCTCTCACGTGCCTAATCAATGATATGACAGGAAGTCAATCCAAGTTTGCCTGATTTCAAAGCCCAGACTCTTTCTACTATGCTAAAGTGTCTGACATGTCCAAGGTTTACATTTACAGGTTGTGTCTTTCGAGCATTCTGTAAGCTCCTGGAGGGCAGAAGCTCTGCATTAACTTCTGTCTTTCCCACATCTGCCCCTCCTCCACATCTAATCATCCAGCCAATCGGGTTGACTCTTCCTCCTCCTAAATGTACATTGAAAATGTTAATTTCTCTCCACCCTCCACACCATTACCTTCCAGCCAGCCATTGCCACCTTCACAGATGGGCATGAAGACCACTAAGTTTCTCTGCCTCCAGGCTTGCCTTTCCATAGTCAACTTTCCAAGTTGAAGCCAGAGACAGCTTTCTAAAATGCAAATCTGCTCAGATCCACTCTTCCCTACAACTCTTCTATGGCTTTGCATTGCCTCCCAATGCCCTCTACTCTCATAATACAGTTGCAGGCCTTTTCCCTGCTGCTCCCCCAACCTGGAATGGAACTGCCCTTCTTCACAGGCTAATTAACCCCTACCTGTTGTATGCAGTCCTCATGGGTTCAGCTTAGACACCACCTTATCACCATCCTTATTTGCCCTTATTTGAGACTCTCTCTATACTCCTATAGCACCCTGTGCAGTCACACTGTATCTCACACATGGCTGTTGATTTGTTTTCTCCAAGCAGGACTAAAAGCTTTTCAAAGGCAGTGACCATGAACTTTTCATAAATGACTGACTCTCCAGCAGATACTCACAAGTCATACGTTCTCAACAACTGTACGAATGGAAAAATGTATGGTAAGGGTCTGGACTCTAAATCAGTGCTTAATAAATGCTCACTAACTAAATGAATGTATTGAAGATCTGCTCCATATTAATTGAGGATTCTCTTCTCTATGGGCACTCAAACCTCACTTCAGACAGCAGAGCAGAAGTTCCCAGAAATAGAGGATGGGAGTGTTATTCCTCTACAAGCAGGAGAATGTTCCATGGCCACTACATAATTCTCCCTGTTGTTGTCTGAATCCAAAACTTTTCCTGAATAATTCAGGCTTTGGTTAGTCAATGTTAACAAACGCGCTAACTCCCTGTGACAACAGATTAATTTTGGTTTAAGGTTATGAGTACAAAGCAAGAGGCTTGGTACATAATGGGCATTTTAATGATGTCACAGCACAAAAATAAGGAAGATAATTTAATTTGCTTTCTCTGGAAGGTCAGTTCTCCCAAGGAAAAAAAATTCTCCCTTAGGGTGTCAATGTCTTTCTTGGCATCTTCCCCTTCTGTTTTGCTCTTCTATGGCTCCTCTTGATCCTTGGGGAGGTGAGCATTTATATTCGAAAGATGATTAGATGATAATGTTGGGAATGTGAGAAAGTTGGTGGAGGTGGGCAGAGGACAATCAGTGCTGTTAAAAGGGAAAACAGGGCTTCCCTGGTGGCCCAGTGTTTGAGAGTCCGCCTGCCGATGCAGGGGACACGGGTTCGTGCCCCGGTCCGGGAAGATCCCACATGCCGTGGAGCGGCTGGGCCCATGAGCCATGGCCACTGAGCCTGCGCGTCCGGAGCCTGTGCTCCGCAACGGGAGAGGCCACAACAGTGAGAGGCCCGTGTACCGCAAAAAAAAAAAAAGGGGGGGTAAACAAAAGCATGTATATTCCCCCTTTTGATTTCATAAGTGTTTCAGGATGTGTCTTTAAGAAAAGGAAAGAAATGGCAACTTGTATGGTCATTTACATACTGCACTTGCCCGTCTTTGTGCACATAAAGAGGTTTTGTGAAGGCAGAAGATGGCCGAGCGTCCAGCACAGCTGTCCACACACCCCCTCTAAAGGACATTGTATGCTAATTGGTCTGACCATCAGTGGTCTCCTGTGCACTCCCTGGCCCTGCATTGGAAGCTCTAGGTTCTTAGAAATTAGCAAGGTGAGTAGAACAGGAAGAAGAGGAGATCCAGCAGTATGGATGGGGGGTGACTTCAAATGGACTTGAGGACACGGGGAGGGGGAAGGGTAAGCTGGGACAAAGTGAGAGAGTGGAATAGACATATATACACTACCAAACGTAAAACAGATAGCTAGTGGAAAGCAGCCGCATAGCACAGGGAGATCAGCTCGGTGCTTTGTGACCACCTAGAGGGGTGGGATAGGGAGGGTGGGAGGGAGGGAGACGCAAGAGGGATATGGGGATATATGTATACATATAGCTGATTAACTTTTTTATACAGCAGAAACTAGCACAACATTGTAAAGCAATTATACTCCAATAAAGATGTTAAAAAAAAGAAAGCAGTGAAAGCATGAGGAGGATCCCATATTTCCAGGAATTAGCAGGGATTTTTTAAAATGAAGTACAAAAAATAAACAAAATGCTAGGGGACCAAACTTATTTACTGAAATGCATGACTGAGGTTTTCTGAAGTTCTTGTCAGTTCTTCAAGTAACATAAATCAAGCCCGTTGCCCTTTTTGCAAATTATATGGGACTATTATTCTTTTATGATGATTTCTTGAAGGAGAAAAATAAAAGCCACCACTTTTATTAGTCTATGTAGTCCTAATCTAGCTAAAGTTACAATATGGCAATGTATAAAGCACAGAAAATGCAATGGCAATGATCTTAAAAATGGAGATTATGTATACAAGACTGAAGTGAAAGGTTGGCAGCCATCCTTTCCTAACTTTGGAGTGAAAAGGACATTTAACATAGTGACTATTCAGGATGAAGGAAAAGCCCATCTTATAGAATGTTTTCTCTTGAAGGCTTAATTAAGACTCTTTACTGGTGGGTATAAATAAGAAAAAAATTAAAAAGTGCTTTTCCACATTTGCATTTTGTATAATCAGTTAAATGAGTGAAATTTGATTAATGACACAATGAGTGTCATTGGCCTTCAATTTGGTAGCATAACAACTTCAATGTCATCAACTCTCAGCTACTGATGGCAGTGAGAAATAGAAGAATCATGAAAATGGATCATGCCCTTACACCTTTGGCCATATTCATAACTGAAAATCAAAAACCTTATCCTTTTCACCGTAGGTCAACCCTGTGAGAAGGAGAATCCTGGAAGGAGGAATAGGTGGCCACACACGACAGAATTATTTGAAGTTTAAGAGCCCCCCAACTCAAGGGCATCTTTCATCTGGGGGCACCATGTTTGAAGTTCTAAACATCGAGTCAGTCTTTCCATCCCTCTATGTCAGAAAGACTATTGATAAAGAAAGCACTTCCATAGGAAGACTATCAGGAATTCTTATCTAAAGGAAATAATTTGTAGTAGAGCTTTTCACACTCTTTGGACATAGTGGAATCTGAAAATGACTAACAAGAATCTGATTTTAGCACAGTCTGGTTAAACACTGAGCTAAAACCTTCTAAACAGATTTTTCTAGACCCTTCCTAGAATCAAGGTTTCTACATTACACAATTCCAAGGAGTGGGATTAAGCCATAGTCTATGTGAATAGCACCCCCTGGAGTTGTACAGTTCACAACTTGCGAGGCCGTATATGGCATTCCCTTCCAGACCTCTCTGGTGAAAGAATGATGTTGACCAACCTGCTACGGAGGTTTCAAGAGAACAGTTTGAACCACTGCAAATGCCTCCTAGTTAGAGGGGTTGTCATATAACCAATGAAGATGATGAGTAGCATTAATAGGCCCTCTCCAACCTTCAGGGATTTTTAAAGTATTTTTAATCATCTTTGAGGTTTTCAAATCAATCTTTCAGGACTGGAGCTAACCCTGCCCCTAAGAAGACAAGGTAAAAATTACCACTGCTGAGATTACTCTGTTTGATCCTATAATGGTGAATATATGTAATTACATGTTTGTCCAAACCCGTAGAATGCACAATACCAAAAGTGAACCCTAAGGTAAACTGTGGACTTTGGGTGACAATCTGTTAACATAGGCTCATCAAAGCAACTCAGCCCAGAAAGTGGGAATCCATACTGCTGGGCAGTGGAGCTGGAATTACTGCCAGCAAATAAAAATTTAAGGATTAGAGAGAAGCCCTATTTGTACATTTTAGCCATTGATTTTGTGGAGGAGGATCCTGAAAGAAAATGGATGTCTGCAAATTACCTGCAGAATTCAGTGAACAACTGAATGTCTCTTGCCCCATCTCAAGTGATTGAAAATTCTCAGCACACCAAATTCTGTTCTAACCTGAGCTACAGATTGCTCTTTGGGGGAGGATATTTCCTAATTGTAGAACCTTTGGAAGAAACTAGACATTAGGCAAGGGGTTGAAGGACCTCAGATCTGTTCTTACTTTGGGGATCCTGTGCTATATGACCCTAGAAAACTCCCTGATATTAACTTTGGTGGGACCAACCCTCTCTTATGTAAAATGGGAAGTAATATCCATATCTACTTGCCTCACCAAATCACGGCTCAGTAGTTGTGGCACACGGGCTCTAGAGCACACGGGCTTAGTTGCCTTGCAGCATGTGGGATCTTAGTTCCTCGACCAGGGATCAAACCTGTGTCCCCCGAATTGGAAGGCAGATTCTTAACCACTGGACCACCAGGGAATCCCTGAGGAGCTGATTTTATTTGGAAGAGTATGAAGTATAGGAGACCAGAAAATGCCACCCCAAAATATGACTTAGGAAACCAGAATATGCCACCCTAAAATATGCTCTTTGGCATAAGGATTATTTTGAGAACAGCAGACACAGGACAAGCTCTGAAAACAGAGTAGAAGTAACCCTTTTGTAAGGGACATTTACATTTACAAAGGAAATCTCCATTTGTAAGAGTGTCTCCCTCTTTGGATCTGGAAGAGAAAGATGACTAAATCATAAGAAATTCTTATCAGTGGAGAAGGCTCTGACTTAAATCTGCATACCAAACCTTATCCTAGTCTATTTTCCTGGTCACCTCCCCATAACTGCACCTACACCTTCCTTTCTTTGGTCTTTAGTCAAATATGCTATTTAAGCCTGAGTTCTAAGCCATCTCTGAGAGTTGCTCATTTTTCCCTGGCCATCTCCTATGTATACATGAGGTATGCATGTTAATAAACCTTTGTTTGTTTTTCTCTTGTAAATCTGTCTTTTGTGGTGGAAACCCCAGCCAAGAACTTAGAATGGTAGAAGGAAAATGTTTTTCTCTCCTACAGGAGGAAATCATGTTTTAAGGTGTAGTCCAAAACAATAACGATCTTACTATCAGACAATTAAGAGAAGACTAATAATCTCATGAAATAAGTACCAAAAGATAAAACAGCAAATCAGCCAGAAGTTTAACAAAGAGAAATAGGGAAATAGACAGCTCAAAAGTTCCCTATTATGATCATACTTCTCCCTGGGGGTCATGGAGGTGGTGCATATGTGCCAGGCTGCACCCACTAAAGAGCAACTGAAGCGGGCACTTGAGAGCTGCTGGCCTCCACTAGAACATGTGGCAGAATGCAAAGCATTCCCCACACCAATCACAGATCCATCAGCAAAGGCCTAAACCCTCACTGGTGGAGGAGAGAGAAAAGTTTTCCTTGACCCTCTTAGGGTCCCTGGTTGGGCCTGTTAGTTAACCTGACAAAGACAGATTAAGAGGAGAGAAGCATACAAATTTATTTATTTAATATAAGATTTAGGGAGTTCCCTTGGGGTCCAGTGGTTAGGACTCCAAGCTACCACTGCAGGGGGCACGGGTTCAATCCCTGGTCAAGGAACTAAGCTCCTGCAAGCCATGTGGTGTGGCCAAAAAACAAAAACAAAAAAAAGTTTTACATAACACAGAAGCCTTCATCAGAAAATGAAAACCCCCAAAAAAAGACCTGAGGATTTTTATGCTAGGTTTGATGAAGAGTGGACAGTTGTGGAGAAATATAATAGATCAAAGAGTATGAGGTAAGTGTAGTAAACTGGGAGAACTTAGCAGGGCCTGTTTGTTCAAATTCTTTTCAACTCCCTTTGTCTTTATAGATAAGGATGCTCCTTTCCTCTGGGTATAGGGAGGGCACCTCTCACATGAGGCTGTCATGACATACTTCAGGGAAGAAGGGTGAGGGGAAGGTCAGAGTGACATTCTTGTTTCTGCCTTTTTCTCAAATTCCTTCAGCTTTAAAATATTCAACATGCCAAGGTGCCATATTTTGGGGTAGCATGTTCTGATCCCCATTACTGGTCAAGGAGTATAAGCACAACCTCTAAATAATCATTGATTGAATATTAAACTATGCTTTCCTGGGGCAACTTCTAGGAAGCTAGGCTTAAAAATAAAAACAAGGAGGGAAAGAAATACTAAGCAGTGGCATCAGAGACTGCACACTGCAAGGGAAATATACTTCACAGAATTAATCCAGGAAAGCTATTAAAAAAACAAAAACATCAAGAAGCCTCAGAGGGAGTACGGAGCTAATTAGAATCTAGAGTTATTACAATATATTATCTGAAGTGCCATATGCTCAACAGAAAGTTATGAGACATACAAGAAAACAGGAGAGTGTGATTTTTGTACATTTAAAAAAAAAACAGGCAGCAGAAACCACCTTAAGGGGACCCAGATGTGGGACTTAACAGACAAAGACCTCAAAGCTATTATAAAAATGCTCAAAGAATAAAGGAAACCATGTGTGAACACTTAAAGTTCTATGACAATGATTCATCAAATAAAGAACATCAATAAAGAGAATTTTAAAAAAAGAACCAAATGGAAATTCTGGAGTTGAAAAGTACAATAACTGAAATGAAAAAAAAAATCACTAGAGGAGCTCAACAGTAGATTTGATCTGGCAGAAAAAAGAATCAGTGAACTTGAAGATAGATCACTCAAGATTATACAATTTGAAGGACAGAAAGGATAAAAGAATGAAGAAAAATGAGCAGAGCCTCAGAGACCTATGGGACACAATGAAGTGTACCAACATGCACATAATGGGAGTAGAAGAAGGAGAAATGAACAGAAAAATTATCTGAAGAAATAACCACAGAAATTTTCCTAAATATGATGCAAACCATTAATCTACACATCCAAAAAGCTCAACAAAATGCAAGTAGGATAAACACAGAGAAATCCATGCCTAGGGGACTTCCCTCGTGGTCCAGTGGTTAAGACTTCGCCTTCCAATGCAGGGGGTGTGGGTTTGATCCCTGGTCAGGGAGCTAAGATCCCACATACCTTGTGGCCAAAAAACTGAAACATAAAACAGAAGCAATACTGTAACAAATTCAATAGACTTTAAAAATGGTCCACATCAAAAAAAAACTTAAAATCCATGCCTAGACATATCATAGTAATAGTGTTGACAGCCATAAGCCAAAAAGAAAATCTTGAAAGCAGCAAAAGAAAAATAAGCGTACTCCACTGTTGATGGGAATGTAAATTGGTGCAGCCACTATGGAAAACAGTGTGGAGGTTCCTTAAAAAACTAAAAATAGAGCATCCATATGATCCAGCAATCCCACTCCTGGGTATATATCCAGAAAAAATGAAAACACTAATTAGAAAAGATACAGGCACCCCAATGTTCATATCAGCGTTATTTACAATAACCAAGACTTGGAAGCAACCTAAGTGTCCATCAGCAGATGACCAGATAAAGGAGATGTGGTATATATATACAATGGAATACTACTCAGACATAAAAAAGAATGAAATATTGCCATTTGCAGCAGAATATCATACTACGTGAAGTAAGCCAGACAGACAAAGACAAATATTATATGATACCACTTACATGTGGAATCTAAGAAATGATTCAAATGAATCTATATACAAAACAGAAACAGACTCACAGACATAGAAAACAGATTTATGGTTACCAAAGGGGAGAAGGAAGGGAGAGGGATAAATTAGGAGTATGGGATTAACAGATATAAACTATTATATATAAATTAGATAAGCAACAAGGATTTACTGTATAGCACAGGGAAGTATATTCAATATCTTGTAGTAACCTATAATGGAAAATAATCTGAAAAAAATATATATATATATAACTGAATCACTTTGCTGTACACCTGAAATTAACACACTATTGTAAATCAACTATACTAATTTAAAAAAAATAAGTGCACTCCATTCTCTTGGCAATGCATTGTTTCTCACTGGCCTTGATTCGTCCAGTCTTGGGTAGCTCCAAAGATGGGGCTCCACACACTAGCTGAAACATATGAACTTATTCCTGGGTACTGTTTTGCAGTCTCTTATGAGATGGTATCTACTATGGCCATCCTAGAGTTTTGATGCAGCCCTTCTACCTATTGCTGCTCTTTATGGGTTATGTAACTTGGGGCAAGTTACTTATTAGCCTCTCTGAGCTCACTTTCCAAATCTCTAAGTGCACCTCACATCCCTACCTTGTTTCCTGTTGTGAGAATTAGAAACAATATGTGTGCAGTGTGCTGACTGTGGAAGTTACTGCAGAAATGATGATAGCTGATCTTGGAAGAGAGTAATTATTATGTGGTCAAGTTTTGTGTGGTGCTCCAGCAGATGAACACCACTAGAGAATATGCCAGTGCAGGAGTGCAAACCACTGACTGAGTGAACACCACACATTCATGGCCTCCAAGGGCACAGCAGTGCCTAGCAGCAGAGGTTGTGATAATTTGCCCTAACAATGACCTTTAGTCCTGCTCTGCTTTAGCCCAGGCACTGTCCTTAGGGCCTCCGTTTGTGTAAATAAGCCATCTCTACATCTTCTCAATAAACCTGTCTGATAGGTATGATGATGCCTGGTTTAGAGGTAAAACAGACATTGAGACTCAAAGGCATGAATTAACCTACACAAGTTCACACAAGATGAAATAGTTAGAGCTAGACTGTAAGCTCAGAACACTTTACTGGCAAATAAAACCTCTTTTCCCATACTCCACTGCCCCTCAGATTCACATTTATCCTGTAATGTGAATACCTCCTGGATGCCAAGCCCTTGGGCTACCAGGACTAGACTCTATTCATTTGGACGTGTCCATGTAACACTAGGTTTTGGCTTTAGCTAAGCTGTTAAGTGTGTTGATTTTTCTCTTGGTTTGGTTTGGGCTGTGCCCCCAGGAAACATTATACACAATCTGTTAAGAAGCAGAGCTCAGATGACTTCTTGGTTGTCTGTGACCCACCCACCCCAGAGTTAACCTCCCCAAGATTCCAGAGGATCCAGTGTTAAGTAGTGGTTTAAGTTCTCAGAACAGCCTGTCACATGGATCAAACCCTAAGACTGCACTGTGGAGTGACATTCAGAGATTCAGAGTGGTTCTATGCTGCTCCAATGGCTGTTTTCTCCCATTATTGGTAGGTGCTTTTCATAATTCAGCAGAGAAATATATGTGAGACAAATAGGATAGCCCTCAGGTGAAGATTGGGTCCTTTTTAGATTCTTTCTCATGTCACAGACCTTTACTATACATAGGCCCTCAGGCTCAACCTGAGGACACAGAGTCTCAAAGAATTCATAGACCTCACACCCTGAACACAGACACCTAAATATCTCAGAGTAAAATATTTAGGAAACAGAACAGTACAGAGTGCAGAGACATCATACCTTGAACGTCAACCCCCAAATAACTCAGACTCAAACGTTGGAACATAGACTATCAAAGGATTTAGAGGGCTTCCCTGGTGGCGCAGTGGTTGGGAGTCCACCTGCCGATGCAGGGGACACGGACAGAAATGTCACACCCTGAACAAGACCCCAAAGACCTCAGACTCAAAGTTTAGGATACAAACGCTCAAAGAGTTCAAAGACTTCACACCTTGAACATGGACCCCAAAATCTCAGATTAAAAATTGAAAGAAAGACAATGAAAGAGCTCAAAGACCTCACATTGTGAACTCAGACCCCAAATAATTCAAACCAAATTTGGGGGGCTTCCCTGGCGGTGCAGTGGTTATGAATCAACCTGCCAATGCAGGGGACATGGGTTTGAGCCCTGATCCAGGAAGATCCCACATGCCACGGAGCAACTAAGCCCATGGGCCACAACTACTGAGCCTGTGCTCTACAGCCTGAAAACAAAGAGTAGCCCCTGCTCACCACAACTAGAGAAAGCCCGCGTGCAGCAACAAAGACCCAATGCAGTCAAAAATTAATTAATTTTTAAAAAGAAAACCAACTTGGGACACAGAACCTCTAAAAGTTCAGAGAATTTCTCTCCTTAAACATGAACCCCCAAACACCTCATAATCAAACACTGGAACACAGACTCCTGAACTATTTCAGAGATTTCACATCCTGAATATGGACTCACCAAATACCTTAGACTCACCCTTGGGGAAGAGACTCTCTAAAAGTTCAGAGACTTCATGGGTCCCCAATTGCCTCAAACTCAGAACTTGGGGCATAGAATTCCAATGAGATCACAGAACTCACAGCCTAACCAGAGCACACTAAATACTTAAAACTTGGCACTCCAGAGGACCTGTGCAGAAGGGGAGAGGCAGAACATCCAAAGGAGGGCCTCTGGAGTATGGAGTTCTGGAGTTTGGAGCCATGTGGCTGACAGGGTCTTGGTGTTCTGGCTGGGTGTCAGGCCTGAGCCTCTGAGGTGGGAGAGCCGAGTTCAGGACATTGGACCACCAGAGACCTCCCAGCCCCACATAATATCAATTGGTGAGAGCTTTCCCAGAGATCTCCATCTCAATGCTAAGACCCAGCTCCACTCAAAGACCAGCAAGCTCCAGTGCTGGACACCCCATGCCAAAAAACTAGCAAGACAGGAACACAGCCCCACCCATTAGCAGAGAGGCTACCTAAAATCATAATTTCACAGACACCCCAAAACACACCACCAGACACAGTCCTACCCACCAGAAAGACAAGATCCAGCCTCATCCACCAGAACACAGGCACCAGTCCCCTCCACCAGGAAGCCTACACAATTCTTCTCAAGGGCTCATGGAACATTCTCCAGCATAGATCATATCTTGGGTCAGAAATCAAGCCTTGGTAAATTTAACAAAACTGAAATCGTATCAAGTATCTTTTCTGACCACAATGCTATGAGATTAGATATCAGTTACAGGGGAAAATCTGTAAAAAATACAAACACATGGAGGCTAGACAATACACTACTTAATAACCAAGAGATCACTGATGAAATCAAAGAGGAAATCAAAAAATACCTAGAAAAAAATGACAATGAAAACACGACGACCCAAAACCTATGGGATGCAGCAAAAGCAGTTCTAAGAGGGAAGTACTGTACTTAACTGTACACTTAAAACTAGTTGAGATAGTAAATTTTATGTTATATATATTTTACCATGATTAAAAATATAAGGATTGAGCATTTTAACTGGATTATTCATCTCTGCATTATCTGCTTGATAGTTCACTTTGGACCAGCCTATAGCTCCTCCTTAGTACCCTGTCAAGTGGCTTATTTACTGTCACTCAGAGGCAGCATCCACCCCACTGAATGAGATTTAGAAATTGCAAAGACACTAACACGATTGTGGAGCATCATCTGTGTTTTTGTGTTTGTTCCCTTCCTTAAAGGCAAAGAACAGTATGTAATGACAATGAGTAGACACAGATACTAAAAAATGAGCATTCTGGGAAAGAGGGGATTGTAAATTAGAGAATCTCTCCAGTTTAAACAAAAGAACCATGGGGGAATACTATTTCTATCACTTCTTCAATCGAGTTCAAATTCCCTTCTGTAAATGATCAAGATTTATTAATCTAGATATACAAATACCCAGAAAGAATTACAATAATTATTTTAATCGTAACATTAACTTCCATTGCATTTCACACATATATAATGCTTTACAATATTGTAGAGCTTTTTGTGTGACTTTAGTTCATTTAATTCTTGTATTTCTTCTAACAAGACGACGAGACTGAGTCAAATACCTCTGGCTTAGGATCAGTGCTTATGTGGGCATCTCTGGCTCCTGGGGTCATCATCTCTGCCCTGTGACCTCCAAAACATTGACCTCTGGTAACTGCCTGATCTGTCCTAGTCTTCTATCTTCTCCTCTTGACATTGACCCCTTATAGATTTGATTTATACTACCTAGTCCCTATAATCTATAATCTGTCACAAAGTTCTACAAAATTTACCTTAATAGTCCATCTAGAGTCCTTCCATTACTCTCAGGCCTTTATCATCTCTCACTTGTACTGTTATAACATCCTCCCAACTAGTCTCTCTACCTCCATTTTGGCCCCTGGATTTAGTCAGCTTCATGGCAATAAAAAAGATAGTTCGTTCAGAGTGTTTAAATAGAAAGACTTGAATGAATGGGCCACTCACAGAGATTTTAGCAGAGTTTAAAAGGAGCCAATTAAGGGTGATGAGACATCTGGGGAATAGCAACAGGGAGAAGCCATTACCATCCCTAGATGTGAAAGGGCAAGGGGAGGAAGAGGTGTTTCTGGAACCCAGTGAGAACCAAGGTAGTAGAAGAAGGGCCAAGCAGACAGGAGCAGTGGCTGTAGGTAGAGAACCACAACCACGGACGGATCCACAGCCAGTCATGGAGGGAGTTGTGGTGGGGGACAGATAAATACCCACAAATTCTGTCTCTCTCTAACCACACTCTGATCTGCTGGTGCCCACTTCTTCCCACTCACCCATCCCCCCACACACACACACATACATACATTGTCCAAAATCAAGCAGAAGTCAGAGGACATAGTGGTTTAAAAAAGAATCTTCAAATTCTTTTGCAGTCCTCTCATCAAGGGGTGAAATCTAATTTTCCTCCACTTAAATATGGGCTGGACTTAATGACTCACCTCTAGCAAACAGAATGTGGTGGGAGTAATGCCACATAATTTTTAAGGCTAGGCCATAAAAGGCAATACAGCCTCTGCCTGGCTCTCTCTCTTAGAATGCTTACCCTTGGGACATAGCCATGCTATGGGGAAGCCCAAGCCACCTAGCAAGGCCACGTGTGCCCCTGCAGAGGTCCCAGCTGGCAGCCAGTACAACCACCAATTAAGTAAGTGAGGAAGCCTTCAAGATGACTCCAGAAACAGTCAGCCATCTGCCTGGAACCACATGAGAGATCCCCAACTGAGAACTGCCTAACCAAGCCCAGTCATACCCCAGATGTGTGAGAGATAATAAATAATTGTGATCACTTTATGTCACTAGGTTTGGGGTGGTTTGCTATGCAGTTATAGATAACTGGAACTCAGAGAGTCTAAGGGATGCAGTCTGTGAGGGCTTAATCTTTTGGGCACAGAGCAAGGCAGAGAAAAAGCATAAAGTGAGTGTAGGGTAATACACGAAGGATAACAAGCATGGCCCCCATAAATCTCTCCTCCACAGTATAGCCAGAAAACCTTTCACAACCATTTCCAGGAACTCCCTTCTCTGTGATTTATTTTAGTGGCTGTACTAGATTCTTTGTAATTCTCCCTATACACCATGCTGTTTATTTCCTCCAAGTCTTTGTTTATGACTTTCCTTCTAGAATATCCTTTCCTTTCTTTTTTTTTTTTAAGAAAAGTTTATCAAGAAACTTCCTAGGACTTCCCTGGTGGCGCAGTGTTTAAGAATCCGCCTGCCAATGCAGGGGACACGGGTTCAAGCCCTGGTCTGGGAACATACCACATGCTGCGGAGCAACTGAGCCCATGCACCACAACTACTGAGCCTGCGCTCTAGAGCCCACAAGCCACAACTACTGAGCCCATGTGCCACAACTACTGAAGCCCGCACACCTAGAGCCCATGCTCTGCAACAAAGAAGCCACCGCAATGAGAAGCCTGTGCACCACACGAAGAGTAGCCCCCACTCGCCACAACTAGAGAAAGCCTGTGCACAGCAATGAAGACCCAACGCAGCCAAAAAATAAATAAATTTATTTTAAAAAAATCAAAAACCTCATACTGTAATACTATAAAATGTGGGTGCATTAATGGTGAAAAAAAAAAAAAGAAAAGAAACTTCCTATATTGAACAGTGGCAAAATAATGAGAGTAACATCATTAACATGAGCTTACAAATACATCTTTTAGAACCCTCATACACTGTTGGTGGGAATGTAAGTTGGTACAGCCAATATGGAAAACAGTATGGAGGTTCCTCAGAAAACTAAAAATAGAACTACCATATGATCTAGCAATCCCACTCCTGGGCATATATCCAGACAAAACTATAATTCAAAAAGATACATGCACCCCTATGTTCATAGCAGCACTATTCACAATAGCCAAACCATGGAAACAACCTAAATGTCCATCAACAGATGAATGGATAGAAGATGTGGTACATATATATATAATGGAATACTACTCGGCCATAAAAAATGAATGAAATAATGCCATTTGCAGCAACATGGATGCAACTAGAGATTATCATACTAAGTGAAGTAAGTCAGAAAGAGAAAGACAAATACCATATGATATTACTTATATGTGGAATCTAAAATATGACACAAATGAACCTCTCTACAAAACAGACTCACAGACATAGAGAACAGACTTGTGGTTGCCAAGGGGGATGGGAGGGAGGGAAAGGGATAAACTGGGAGTTTGGGGTTGGTAGATGCAAACCATTACATTTAGAATGGGTAAACGACAAGGTCCTACTGTATACCACAGGGAACTATATCCAATCTCCTGGGATTAACCATAATGGAAAAGAATATAAAAAAGAATGTCTATATGTGTATAACTGAGTCACTTTGCTGTACAGCAGAGATTGGCACAACATTGTAAATCAACTGTACTTCAATAAAAAAATAGAATTAAAAAAAAGAAATAGGGAAAAGGGCAAATAAATAAATAAAAACAAATATGCCTTTTAAAAATTGTTACTATTGTTCCTGATGTCTTTTATAATAAATGTGATAATACATATATGTTGGCTATTATTAAATTTTATCAATAAGAAAATTAGAGAATAATGACTAGAAACATTGACTATTCAGGATATTTAGCAATTAACAAAATACCTCCCTTTCTTCTTTCTTCACTCCACTCAAAACATACCACATCATCCCCCAAAATGTAACTGTCCACACAGTCTGCTGGGGCAGGTCCAGATTCACTATCAGCTGCGCTTATGTGCAGTAGCCTCTCACCCTGAAGTAATGAGTCATGTACCATGTAGATGTGAAAGCAGACACATCTGTGACTATTCCACCTGAGAACTGTCTGGTGCAGTTCTAGCTCCATTTCTTAGCCATGATGCTTTTCTTCTCCTAGTAGAGCGAGGGTGTTGCAGATAGACTGGCTTGGCACTGAATTTAAAATCCAAGAGCCCTCAAACTTTGCAGAATTTTCTTTCTTCTCCAAGCTTCTGAGAGCTACAGATAACCTTCTGCATGTTCACCCCAAAATTGAAATGTATACATGGTTTGGCAAAGTAGAATCAGCCAGGGCTTTGGAGAACTGATGCTGTTTCTTTCCTCCAACACTTTATGACTTTCCTTCTAGAATGTTCTTTCCTTTCTATTTTATTAACCTGTCGATCATAAGTGTCACCTCCTTTAAGAACCTTGGCGAAAATCCTGTACAAATCTTTTTCTTATTTAGACTTTAATGTAATGAAATTATCTCTTTGTGGGTGTGGGTCTGTCTTCCCTTCAGCTGAAGCTCCTGAAAGGTGGGGAGGAGCGTTTATTCGTGTGGGTATCTCAGCACTATTTCCATGCATATGCACAATGCAGGCATTAATAAACCTGTCTGATTTTCTCTTTGTTAATCTGTCTTTTGTCAGTCTAATTTGCAGGACCCCAGCCAATGAACCTAGGATGGGTAGAAGAAACAGATATTTTTCCTCCCCTACAACAGATTACCAAGAGAAAAGACAGATTTTTATTCATGTACATATTTACAGGAATTCACAGAAAAATGTGATTCAAGGAGGCATTTAGAATTTGGGGTTTATGTACCATCTTAATAGGGAAAAGGAGGAGAAGAAGAGAACTTAAGGGAAAACAAACAAGTTTTTGGAAAGATAAATGGGCCCTTGGAAGAACAGATGGGAGATATGGTAGTTTTGTAAAATATCTGTTTATGTGCGATACGGAGGCTTCTCATCTCTGATGATAAGAGTCAATCTTCCCTGGTTGCCCCCGGAAAGAGGATTTACGACAATTTAGTTCTTTGGGGAGGCTCTGCTTTTAGGCAGATAAGAGATTTCAGGATCTCAATTGCCTTCTTCTCAAAATAATTTTAATGCCACAGTGGCTTATTCTGGACTCCATCAAGTGTCAAGACTTTCACAATAGGGAAGAGAGATAGGGCTCAACTCTGAATACAATGAGGACAAGTGGGGATTTATAGCAATGGGCAGAATGAGGGGTCAGTGAATGGAAAACTACTAAGAGGAGACATCAAGGGTAGGAGGATTCTTGCTAAACCAACTCTACAGGATTCTTACTGAAGGCAAGCCAGGGTGATCAGATATCAAGGATGAGGGGATTCTCTTTAAACTGATTTGGTAGGATTTTTGCTACAATTGGACAAGGCAGGCAGAAGACAGAGCCCAAGGACAAGGCCTAGTTGAAAAGAGGTCTCAGAGGAGCCTGCTAAAGTTTGATTACGGAAAGAGTCTTTGTCACTTCTGAGCTCAAACTAAAGCTGACCACAGTATTTATCAGGTGTCATCTGAACTCTAAGGGCACTCTGTGACCATGGTATAAATGGAGCTGGAGACACAGATGTAGCATTTGAGCCTCTGGCTTTATATCTTAGGTCCATGTTGCTTCCTGCTCTACTCACAAAAAAGAAAGGAGAAATGTCATCTAACCAGAAATGACCCAGGAAAACTATGGAATAGGAGAAAATATTTGCAAGCCATATATCTGATAAGGGATAATATCCAAAATATATAAAGAACTCACACAACTCAATAACAAAAATAAATCCAATTTAAAAATGGGCAGAAGAAAAAAAATTTTTTTTAATTAAAATGGGCAGAAGAACAGAATAGACATTTTTCCAAGGAAGTCATCGAGATAGCCAATAGGTATATGAGAAGATGCTCAACATCTAATCATCAGGGAAATGCAAATCAAAACCACAATAAGATATTGTTTCATGCCTGTTAGGATGGCTATCCTTAACAAGACAAGAGAAAACAAGTATTGGTGAGGATATGGCAAAAAGGGAACTCTTATGTACTGTTGATGGTACGGCCACCATTCCACAATAGAAAATAGTATGAAGGTTCCTCAGAAAATTAAAATTAGAGCTACTCTAAGATCTAGCAATCCCACTCATGAGTTTGTGCCCGAAGGAAATGAAAATAGGATATTGAAAAGACAGCTACACTGCCATGTTTATTGCATCATTCACAATAGACAATATATGGAAACAAGCTAACTGCCCATCAATAGATGAATGGATAAAAATGTGATATATATACTGTCAGGATGGAAAAAAATTTTCCTCCTACCCTTCTAGGTTCTTTGGCTGGTCTAATAGTTAAATTGGACATAAGACAGATTAACAGGGGAAAAGCAAATTTAATCTCATACATACAGGAGCCCCACAAAAAATGAGGTCCAAAGGCAGACAGGCAATTGAGGCTTATATGTCATCCTGAGCTAAGGAATGGGATAGGCACTCAAAGGGACTTCAAAGGGGAGGAGGGCAATTCACAGGATGATAAGAAGAGTAGATGTTTGCCCTGCCATGCCGGTAAGTCTTTCAGATAAAAACTTATCTCTGATAATAGCTCTCTTTTTGGACCAGATCTCCTATCTAAATCCTTTTAGGCAGTTAAGAGAGAGGCAAAAGACATTCTTGAGTCTGCTGGGTCTTGATTACCTTCAGCTCAAAATAATCCACAACATGGCACATTCTGGGGTGGCATATTCTGCTCCCCTTCAATATAATGGAATATTATTCAGTCATAAGAATGAAGGAGATCTTGCCATTTGCAACAACATGGATGGACCTTGAGGACATTATGCTAAGTGAAATAAGTCAGACAGAGAAAGACATATACTGTATGATTTCACTTATATGTGGACTCTAAAAAAGCCAAACTTGTAGCAACAGAGAGTAGAATGGTGGTTACCAGGGGCTGGGAGGTGGGGGAACTGGGGAGAAGTTGGTCAAAGGGTACAAAGTTGTAACTAGAAGATGAATAAATTCTGGAGGCCTAATGTACAGCCATAGTGATTATAGTCAACAATACTGTATTATATACTTCAAGTTGCTAGGAGAGGGCTTCCCTGGTGGTGCAGTGGTTAAGAATCCACCTGCCAATGCAGGGGACAGGGGTTTGAGCCCTGGTCCGGGAAGATCCCACATGCCACAGAGCAACTAAGCCCGTGCGCCACAACTACTGAGCTTGTGCTCTAGAGCCCACGAACCACAACTACTGAAGCCCGTGTGCCACTACCACTGAAGCCCACAAGCCTAGAGCCTGTGTTCCATAAAAAGCCACCACAATGAGAAGCCTGCACACCGCAACAAAGAGTAGCCCCCACTCGCCGCAACTAGAGAAAAACCGCGTGCAGCAGCGAAGACCCAATGCAGCCAAAAATTAAATAAATGAATAAATAAATTTATTTTAAAAAATTGCTAGGAGACTGATCTTAAATGTTCTCATCACAAAAAAGAAATGATAATTATTGATGTGAGAGAGGTGTCAACTGATGCTATGGTGTTAATCACATTACAATATATAAATGTATCAAATCAATACATTGTACACTCTAAACATACACACTGTTGTATGTCAATTATGTCTCTTTTTTTTAAATGACCCAATGAGTGTGCATAAATATCCCTTCAAATCCTATAAAGCCTAAGGTTTCTGTGGGGATTCTATAGTAGAAGAAAATATAAAGATTATTTTTAATAAAAAATATTTCTTAATAAAAAGAGGAATGAAGTTTCTTGACTGTGATGGGGATCAGGACATGCTACCCCATAATTTGGCACCTTGGCATATTGAATAGTTTAGTTGATGGAGTTTGAGAAAACAGCAGAAGCACCTTCCATGCTAAACCATTTGTCATGATGAGCTCTCCTAGCTCTCTTGTCTTTTATGTCTCCCCTCACACCCCCTTGCCTCCCACCATGCTTACCTGTATCCACATTCCTCTTCTCACCTTATTATCCCCCCCTAGCGGCCACCCCTCCTCGGTAACTTGGTCCCTCAGTTCCAGCAGGTGGTTCATGAAACTCTGGCCACTCCTTTTGATTCACCAGAGCAAAGTTGTAGCCATTAAAATGATTAAGAAAAAGAGTGTGCAGAGGAAAAACTGTCCTGAGGGGAAAATTGAAAAGGAGTACAAAGTTATTTTAAAAATAAAAGCCAACACAGAAAGATAAAATATATCAAATTTCTCATCTCCTGTTTTTCTCCATCCCCCATTCAGTTCCAAGCTTTCAAAAGTTTTCAACAAACCTCATAATGAACAACTTCAGAGAAGACCCGGTGAAACAGTCTGTAGCCACAGGAACTAGAAGCAGCTGGAATCAGCTGATAGGAATCCTCAAGCCATTAGGATCAAATATGCACACACTGGAACTCCATGCATTAAAGATTTAGAGACTCTGTATAAACCACTATGTATAGAATAAATAAGCTACAAGGATATATTGTAGAGCACAGAAAATATAGCCAATATTTTATAATAACTTTAAATGGACTATAATTTATAAAAATTTCGAATCACTATGTGGTACACCTGAAATGAATATAATATTGGAAATCAACTATATCTCAATTTTTTAACAAAGATTTAGAGAAGCTGAAATCAAACCTTCTCTTTCAAACCAGGGAAAGAAATCATTGTGTCTCCTGCTGATCATATTGCAAGTCCAACCAAAGGGGTTAGTTAACATTTTGTGACTTCCTTACCCTTCCTGCATTCCTATTCTTTAACTTCTTTGCTTTTCACCCCACCATTCTCCTTGCCAGAAGCCTTGCAGAGAAATATTTGTGTTTCAATGAGAAACTCTACATCATTTACAGCATGCCTGCCCAGGGTTCTCTTTATGTGATTCTAGCCCTGTTCATTGCCTTTGAGCTACTTTGCGATTCTTTGCAAGCTATATGTAACTGGTAGATATGTAAATTCTGTCTTGTTTGGTAGTAATTCTAATTAGCTTCCTTCCTCCAAAATGGAAAAACCATGATTTTTCCATTTGGGGGGACATTTACAATTCATCTCAACAGTCTTACTTCATATAAATCTATGCTGGCTTGACTTTTCCTTTGAACGGGTTATAACATCTGCCTGGTTCTCTCATACTGTAGAAGTGACAAAGACTCTCCTTGACCAAACTTTGGTCAGGCTTCCCTGAGCCATCTTCTCAGCTAGGCCTTGATGTTGGCCCAGCATCCTTGAAGGGCTTGCATAGCCCCGTTATAGCAAGAATCCTGCTAAGTCATTATAGAGAGAATCCCCCACCCTTGAGATCTCATGGCCCTGGCCTGCCTCCAGCAAGAATCCCGTTAGGTCGGTTTAGCAAAAATCTCCTTGATGTTTCCTCTTAGTAATTTTCCATCCACTGACCCCCCTCATTCTGCTCCTAGGCTATAAATCTACAGCTGTCTTTGATGTATTCGCAATTGAGCCCAGATATATACTGAGGTTTCTTTTCCCCTAATGCAATAGTTCCTGAATAAAGTATGTTTTTACTGCTTTAACTACCATCAGGCTCTGGTTCTGTTTAATAGGAGTAAAATTAATTCTTTAGCATGTGTTTATTTTTATATCTGTACAAGAGTCGTGATTTTACCTTTCCTGATATCACCAAAGCTTAGCTGTCATTTCTTCAAAGGAAAATTGATTCCATACATATCTCTTCCAGGAAATCTTTATGATGTGTTCCTTCAGTGCTGAACCATTGCATATGTGATGAGTGTGTGATATGTTGCCTTGTTCTTAGGAGGATTTACTATCCCACATTAGACTGAGTTCCCAAGAATCCAGAGAGTCATGTGTTTCTTTGATATACCCAGACAAGGACCTTGCACAAGACTCTGGTAGAATTTACATTCACAGAGATGGCCTCCAGGGATGTTGGTCTGACAGCCACATCCACAAAGGCCCATGCTCTAAAGCTGAACTGTTTCATTGCCCTGGGCCCTCCTTTGGTCTTGGAATTCTTCCCCACACACAACACTTACTAACGAGCTTGTTTGTCTAATTCCTTCCTACAGCAGATTAGAAGCAATGACCTAAAAGTGGGTTCTTAGAAACAGGCATGATGACAGAAGGATAAGGTACAGCTGTGTGGAACTGAGGGAAGAGATTTTTAAAAGAAGTAAATCAAATAAAATGAACCACTATACTGCTGGCCAATTTCAAAAAATAGAAGTCTATAGAAAAGAGTTTGGAACTGTGTATAATATCCTCTGCTAAATGTAAGGCAAAGTATAATAAAATATACCTCATATATATGAAGTATTTGTATATATGGCATCTCTTCCATTCATTCATCAGATAGATTTGGTATTACTGAAAGATAGAAAATACATCCATATTATTGTTTGATTAATATTATCATGAATCAGTACCAGCTAATACACTTTTATTAGACTCTAATAATTAGAATACTAGAAGAAACCCTGGTCTTCAGAAAAGACAACTGCTGAAGACATATCTTGTAGTCAGGAGCTATTGCTAGACCTCAACTACTGATGAGTTGTATAAGACCAATGTCCCAGAGCTCCTGCTTTGGGGATTCAAGATGACAGCAGGCCTTTTCTTCCCCTAAGCAAGTCTTAGAGCAAGCCTAACTTTGGGCATTCCTAACTGTGCTAAGCTCTTCCCATGAAAGCAAACTTCATCAAAAAGCAGGGGCTATCATAAGAATATCACTTACATCTCTGGCCCCTGTGGTCAAGGCTCATCTGCCTTGTTTCCATGGTGTAGAGCATCAGCTAGACTGCTGGAAGCTACAGCAGACATCTTCTTAGCCTCTCCCTGACCCTAAGGATTCCCTAGGGGTAGAAGCCTTACCACTTCAGAACAACACCCAATATTTGGCAGCTAGTCACATTGCCTCCTATGAAATTCTTCTAAGGTCTGCTTCACGCAAAACTGTTCAATGTTGCTCTAATCTAAATGCTGGTGTCCTACTTCCTCTGCAGAATGACTGAATCTCATGACTGTCTAGCAACCATTTAAACTCGACCTCTTCTTCATCCTGACCTCACTAATGGTCCTTTACAGCAGTGGTTCTCAAAGTGTGGTCCCCAGTATCATCTGGTACTATTTAGAAATGCAATTTTTGGGGCCCACTCCAGATCTTCTGAATCAGAAACTCCAGGAGTGGCGCCCACCAACCCGTGGTTTACTAAGTCCTCCAGATGATTCCGAGGCAAACTAAAGGTGGAGAACCACTGCCCTAGACAACCCTGATATGATGTTTGTTGATGGCTCATATCTTAAGAATAAACAGGGCATATTTTGTGCTGGCTATGTTATAACTTCTGAATATTCTGCTATTGAAGTTGCTCCTTTGCCTACAGCTCACTCCACTCAAATAGCTGAATGACAACTACATCACAAGCATGTCATTTTGCTAAAGATTTAAGAGTACACATCTGTACTAATAGATATATCTTTGGAGATGTTCATGATTTTAGTACATTATGGAAACAAAGAGGTTTTCTAACTTCTTCAGCCACTCCATATAAAGTGGAAGAAATGTAATCATTTGTTGGAGACAATACAACATCCAACTGAAGTATCAGTTATAAAAGAAGTTACTTCTAAAGATAATACAGTAGGGACTCCCCTGGTGGCACAGTGGTTAAGAATCTGCCTGCCAATGCAAGGGGACATGGGTTCGATCCCTGTTCCAGGAAGATCCCACATGCCGCAGAGCAACTAAGCCCGTGCACCACAACTACTGAGCCTGAGCTCTAGAGCCCACGAGCTACAACTGCTGAGCCTGCGTGCCACAACTACTGAAGCCCACGCACCTAGAGCCTGTGCTCCTCAACAAGAGAAGCCACTGCAATGAGAAGCCCCTGCAATGAGAAGCCTGCGCACCGCAACGAAGAGTAGCCCTCGTTTGCGGCAACTAGAGAAAGCCCGCACGCAGCAACAAAGACCCAATGCAGCCAAAAATAAATTTTAAAAATAACTAAATAAATTTATTTTTTAAAAAAAGATAATACAGTAAGTCCCCTACATGAGGACGAGGTCTGTTCTGAGAGGGTGTTTGTAAGTCTAATTTGTTCGTAAGTCCAACAAAGTTAGCCTTCGTACCCAATGAACACAATCGGCTATATAGTACTGTATTGTAATAGGTTTATAATACTTTTCACAAAAATTATACATAAAAAACAAACACAGGACTTCCCTGGTGGCGCAGTAGTTAAGAATCCGCCTGCCAATGCAGGGGACATGGGTTTGAGCCCTGATCCAAGAAGATCCCACATGCCACAGAGCAACTAAGCCCCTGAGCCACAACTACTGAGCCTGTGCACCTAGAGCCCATGCTCCACAACAGGAGAAGCCACCGCTGGCTGCAACTAGAGAAAGCCTGCACGCAGCAACAAAAGACCCAACGCTGCCAAAAAAATAAATAAATAAAAACACAAAATAAAAACACAAAATAAAGAAGACATTTTTGTTTTTGTTTTTTGCGGTACGCGGGCCTCTCACTGTATTGAAAAGTACAGTAGCACAGTACAACAGCTGGCATCCAGGGGCTGGCATCGAGTGAACAGGCAAGAAGAGTTACTGACTGGAGGAGGGAGAGGAGGTGGGAGATGGTAGAGCTGAAGGATCGTCAGCAACAGGAGATGGAGGGCAAGCTGCAATTTCACTCACACCTGACATTGATGGCACAGGTTCTGGTTCCTTGCTGGCTTCAATTCTATCCACCCTCTTGAAAAAAGGATCCAGTGATGTCTGGGTAGTACTGTACTAGCCACATCACCACTGCTTTTATGCTTGCTTCCGGACATCCTGGGTTTGAAATAAAGATAGAGTACTGTTGTACTCTATACAGTACTGTACAGTAAAGTACACAAAAGCACAACCACTTGTAGAGGATGCATGCGTGTGACAATGTACACCAGACACGTGAACTAACTTACGTGATTGGACATGCGAACCCACGTTTGCATCTTTGAAAGTTTGCAACTTGAAGGATCATATGTAGGAGACTTACTGTACTTTTAAAGCAAAGGGGAATTTCCTAGCTGACTATTATGTAAAACAAGCAGTCCTTTCTGGTTTTGCTACCATAGGCATTCTAAAGACACTTGCTGAATCTGATTTCATGAATCCTGAAAGGTTTATTCAAATATGAAAATTGGCCCCCTCAGAAGAAAAGAAATAATGGCCATCTCAAAACTGTCAAATATAAACAGAAATAGATTTAGAGAACGAACTTATGGTTACCAGGGGGGAACAGAGCAGGGAACGGTTAGATTGGGAGCTTGGAAATGACCTGTACACACTGCTATATTTAAAATAAAATGCCTTTCCATGAAAAAAAAAAACTGTCAAATATATACTGGGCATCGGCATTGCCAAGACGCCTGCTTAATGCTGCCAGAGTCCATCTCCAGACCCTTACTGCTTTCTCTGTGAAATTATTCACAATGGTAATAAATTACTTGTTAA
The DNA here is from genome assembly GCF_003031525.2 of Neophocaena asiaeorientalis asiaeorientalis. Classification (NCBI taxonomy): domain Eukaryota; kingdom Metazoa; phylum Chordata; class Mammalia; order Artiodactyla; family Phocoenidae; genus Neophocaena; species Neophocaena asiaeorientalis. The sequence continues at coordinate 465,547 of NW_020171764.1, forward strand.
AACTTTACAAAAATATTGGTGAGGAAATTTTACTCAAGGCAGGTGGCCAAATCTTGCCTTATCTGTCATTATCATAACCCAGGAAAAGCTATAAAGAACCCCTGCCTCAAAAACCATTTGAACATTTCCAAATGGATTTCATTCAATTGCTCAAATCACAAAATTCTGGATAATACTGAAGGGTATTAAGATATGCCAAAATATGCCCCTTTGACATAAGGATTATTTGGAGCTGAAGGCAACGGAGAATCAACAGATGCAGAAAGAAGCCTTCTCAGAGATTCCCTTATCTATCTAAAAGCAGCAACTTTTGGAAACGAGGCTGCCATAAATTCCATCTTCAGGGTGGGTCTACTCCCAGGAGAGAGACCAAGAGTAAACCCACCATAAATGCCCTCTCCCAGGAAGTTTCAGCCATGAAGAAGACAGAAAGTTGACTCAAACCTACATAAACATCACAAACATATCTCCTATTTGTTCTCCTAAAAACCCATTTGTCTCTTTCCTAAAGAAACCTATTTGCTCTTCCCATAACAGCCTTTCCTCCTCCACCCCTTCCCTTTCCCTACTAAAGCATATAAGCCCCCAATTCTAACCACCCCCTTTGAATGACTTATCACACAGCATTCCCTCCTGTCTGCACATTGCACATGGAAATAAACTTTTTTCTCTTGCCAATCTGTCTTTTGTCAGTTTAATTCACAAGCCACCTCCCCCCCACCCTGGTACTGAACTAAGATAGAGGAAAAGGTTTTCCTCTCTTACAACACTTTAGTCATGATTTGTTAGTTTTATGCTTGGGTTGAAGTCTTCCCTTGCAAAAAGGCTAATACCGTGCTGCAAAACCAAAACAAAAAAAAGAATAAATTTTTGTTTTTCCCACCTGGATAGTATATTATTACTCTCTAGTGACACTTTACAGGTGAAATACTTAAGCAGCTGTGTAAGGTACGCCCAATAAAACAAAAACTTCCTTGTCCACTTAACCCATAAAATTTTGGCAAACTCTTTTAAAATCCAAATCATCCCAATTTTCAGAAGAGTTTAATCTCCTCTGACTTAAAGTCTAACCATTAGCTCTAATGATAATGCACTCATCACTTCAAAATCCTCAGAGGGGACTTCCCTGGTGGCACAGTGGTTAAGAATCTGCCTGCCAATGCAGGGAACATGGGTTCAATCCCTGGTCCAGGAAGATCCCACATGCCACGGAGCAACTAAGCCCATGCGCCACAACTACAGAGCCTGCATGACACAACTATTGAAGCCCACGGGCCTAGAGCCCGTGCTCCACAACAAGAAAACTTCTGCAACGAGAAGCCCGTGCACCGCAAGGAAGAGCAGACCCCGCGTGCAGCAACCAGAGAAAGCCCGCGCACAACAGTGAAGACCCAGTGCAGCCAAAAATAAATAAATAAAATAAATTTTTAAAAATGTGCTCCCCTATAATATGCACCCAGGGGTATGTGCAAGCTGATGTCAATGACACCATAAACAACAGAGCTGTGCCTTTTCAATGTGCACCCCTGGGATTTTCTTTTCATGTAATCAAATGGATCTCTTATGCTTGTCACATTAAAATATGCCATACACTTTGGTTATACTCATTCAGCCTTTCCAAGCGTTCAAAACAGAACTTCCCAGTGCTCTCATGTTATTAACATTGTGACATTTTATCTTATCAAGAGGTATCTAAGACACTATTTCACTGGTTTGTACAAGGATTTATAGTCTGTCTAGGAGTTCCTGAACTAGATCATGTTATCCATAATCTATATTAGACTCTGGCTCAAATAGCAAAAGAAATAGCTCAAGCATTAGAAGTACAACAGCCCAGCATAAATTTATCAGATAGAAGTTTTGTTTGCTCACCAGCCAAGGTGGAGTCTGGGCAATGGGTAACACATCTTGTTGTACTTGAATAAATACCTCAGAAGACACGGAAAGATCAATCCATTATTTCAAAAGCCACTTGCTTACCTAATATTGACCAAATTAATCCTTGTGAATTGCACTCTTGGTTGGACTTAGACAAGCTAAGACATGGGACATGAAGTGGATTCCAATATTTATTCTTCTTGTCATCATCCTTAGGCTTTTTGCCCCCCTCCACTGTCTAACATCCAGGTTCTTAAAATGTTGTTGCACAACCATGATCCCAAAGCAACAGTTAACTCATGATCAGCATCAGAAGGAACCTGCAGCCCTCATGGTCAACTCAGCTTGGTTGCTGAATGACTGAGAGGGCTCATTGAGAAATCCTGGGAAAGTTGCTGATGCACGAGCTGAGATGGAGGTGCTAACTGACGACAGTGAAAGATGTAGTATAGACATAGCCTGCCACACACTGCTCAGAGTTAAACCCCCAAGGTCTTCTGGGGAATCCATAAAAAACCAAACTGGTTTTTTTGAGGACCCAGTCTGCTGCCCAAGGGCAGAACACCCCACTTGGCCCTTTGCTGGTGGCCAGCTCACTCAACAAGAGGAAAACAAAGTTTACCATTTCCAATTACAGCTGTAGTTTTTCCTTCTTTCCTCTCTCATCTTTCTTGTAGATAAATTCTTTGTTAGATAAAGTCAATCTATTGGGGGTTTTTTTGTATTCAAGTAAATAAGTATGATAATAACAGTGTCTATGGGTTCTTCTTTGACATATGTTACCTAACTTCTATGAGCCTCGGTTTCCTCATCTTGTAAAATGAGAACGTACAGAACACACCCAGAGAAAATTAAGTGAAATTACTAAGTGCCAGTGCCCAGCACTGTCTCTGGCACATAAGCAGAAAAGCTGCCTCCCCAGATGAAGTTGATGATGAAGGCGGTCAAAAAGCATGACAGATAGGAAGGTGCTTCAGCGAAATTCTTGATAGAATCCTAATCAATTAACGAACCATCATGTGTGTTAAGCTACCTGTTCTGGGGAAGATACAAAAGGACAGACAAGGGGGGACCTTGAAGATGGCGGAGGAGTAAGACGCGGAGATCACCTTCCTCCCCACAGATACACCAGAAATACATCTACACGTGGAACAACTCCTACAGAACACCTGCTGAAGGCTGGCAGAAGACCTCAGACCTCCCAAAAGGCAGGAAACTCCCCACGTACCTGGGTAGGGCAAAAGAAAAAACGAAAAAACAGAGACAAAAAATAGGGATGGCACCTGCACCAGTGGGAGGGAGCTGTGAAGGAGGAAAAGTTTCCACACACTAGGAAGCCCCTTCGCGGGCGGTGACTGCGGGAGGCGGAGGGGGGAGCTTATTTTAATTCAATAACTTTATTATACTTTATTTTATTTTACTGTATCTTCTTTCTTTCTGTCTTTTTCCTTCTCTCCCTCCTTCCTTCCTTCCTCCCTCCCTCCCTCCATCCTTTCTTTCCTTCTTGTCTTCTTTCCTTCTCTGCTTCTTTCTTTCTTTCTTACTTACTTACTTCCTTCCCTCCTTTCTTTCTTTCTTTCTTCATACTTCTACTAATTCTCTCTACTTTTTCTCCCTTTTATTCTGAGCCGTGTAGATGAAAGGCTCTTGGTGCTCCAGCCAGGAGTCAGGACTCTGCCTCTGAGGTAGGAGAGACAACTTCAGAACATTGGTCAACAAGAGACCTCTCAGCTCCACATAATATCAAACGGATATGTATAACTGATTCACTTTGTTATAAAGCAGAAACTAACACACCATTGTAAAGCAATTATACCCCAATAAAGATGTTAAAAAAAAAAAAAGGACAGACAAGATCGCTTCCTTTAAAGAAATAGAAGATGAGTTGGGGAGATAAAATACACACATGAACCAATAGTTCATGAATGTGGCCATGGTTGACTTTAACAATTTGAATAAACTGTGAAAGGCAAAGGAAGGTGAGGGTACTTAATACAAGAATGCGTGAAAACCTTCAGTTATATAAATTCGTTGTGCCTCAGTTTCCTCAACTGTAAAATAGAAATGACAATACATACTTCAGAGAGTTCTGTGCTTTAAATGTGATAACAGGTGAATAGCACTTAGCAAAGTGCCAGTATAAAGCAGGCAAAGTATAGTAGTTGTTAGCATTGTGATTTTGGTTATCTATTGTTAATATTGCCTTTCTATGCTTCATTCTCTCACACTCCCCTCCTACAACCATGTTGCAAAACACCACTGTGCTCCCAGCTTCAAAAACATTCCCTGCTTTTTCTGACTTCTACCTTTGTTTATGCTGAAGGTACCATCACTCCCTCCCCAGACTCAGACCCCTCCCAAACACATGCAGAGCTCATCTACCTATCACAGTCATTCTCAGCTTTCAAGGTCAAAGGTGAATCGGGAAAGAATTGCCAGATTCAGTCGCCCACCATTCAACACATTTTTTACCTTTATATAGCACTCTTCATGGACAGCATTGTGTTACAATTGCTTTTGCAGACAAAAGCCTCTAATTAGGTGTCGACTGAAAAACAAAAAAAAGCACAACCTAAAAGGTGAGAATTAAGTTTTATTTGGTGGACAAAACTGAGGACTTAACCCCGGGGCACAGCCTCCCAGATAGCTCTGAGGGACAGCTCTGAAGGGGTAAGGGAGGAGCCAGACATATAGGAGTTTTTGCAACAAAGACCAGGTAGTTGGAACTTTAAAAGATTACTGTTAATCAAAGAAAACCAGACATCTCAAGTTCAAGAATTTAGTGTTTTTCTATGTATGGGGAGATGCAAGAGGCTGGGCTCACTGAGATAATTCCTTCGATATGCACCTCAGCTCTCTGGGGCCAGGATCCCGTGCTTTCTCATCCTGAGTCTCCTCAGAGTGCATTGTTGGGCAGTGGCTGCAGTGACTGAGGGCTTGGCAACGGGCAGAGCAGCCCGTTTGTCTCCATCCTGAGTTCCCTCCAGGCTCACTGTCCAGGGTAGCTATAGTGGCTTGATGGCCGCAACATCCTTTGTTTACTGATATGGCAGGCAACATTTTTATCATTGACATAGGCTAGCTAGACCCCAAAAGTCAGAATTTTTTGATTTGGGTTCTCCAAGATAAAAGCCAAGTATCTCCCCCTGCTTTTAGAGTCCATTTGGATTCTGCATTGCAAAAGTAGGCCATCAGAGGAACTGATCTATGAATGAGAACCAACAATCTGACAATATGCGTTAATTGTGAGTCCTTATGGCATTTTGAACAATAAACCTTTTTGGTGACTGAAACCCCTGACAATGGTAATTCATAATTTCTGGATTGTATGTGTTCTGGTGCACATGTAAGTCCAAATGCCACAAATCTCTGTGTTGGGTGGCTTCCTGCATGTTTTTCAAGGTTTCAAAACCTACAGTAACCAAAGCATATTCAGCTCTAGCTTGGGCTGAGATAAGAACTTTCACTGTATAGGAACATTTGAGGATTCTTTTTAAACAAAAGCCGTGTTCCCTTGGATGAATTGAATTCCTCAATCTTGCAGTGAAATATTGCATTTGTCAGTTTTGATTTATTGTTTCTTTAAACATCACATCTTCCTTTGCATGTTTATTAGTTTCATTAAAGATAGTCTGCTTATCTCTTTCAAAGGTGAAGAAAGGCTCAGTGAGGGGACTTTGGAGCCCCCGTAGGGTCCCCTTCCTCTCTGCTGAGTCCTTCCAGCTGCTTCCCTTCCACTGGCTGCATTGAAAAACAAACCAACAATCCTCTTCCAGCTTTTGCCATGGAGTTTATGAAAACACATATTAAATCTAACAACTTTGGTTATGGTGTTCAAGCATCAGTGGTGATAAATGACTTATCTTGCTGACAAATGTGATTCATGAAGATCGACATTTACCTTGGGCACTTGGGAAAGATAAACAGGATAATCCAAAAGACTCCTGTGCAGTCATAGGAACCTGGAGCCATCTGGCCAGGACAAAAATAAATCAGCAATGAAGCCTACATGAATCTCCAGGGACCTGGGCGACTGAATTAATATTACTCAGATTGAAGAGCAGAGGAAACTGGCAGCAGAGACCGTTGAAACAACTGTAATTAACACACACGGAGAAAAGGGCTTTTAGAATGAAATGCTTTGTATTGTCTGGGGCTAAAACCCAGACAATAATTTGAAAGTCCCTCAGCTTGATAAAGGCAAATCAAAGCATGTATTGATTGGAGAATAAACTCTGGTCTGGTACAGAAACACAACAAAACAAAACAGAAAACACAGAAGTCATTTAATTGACACTTAACAAACCAGAGGGCTCAGCTGAGCAGAATTATTTAGCAGCCTTATTTTGAGAATGCCAGTATCTGATACCACTGTCTGAGTCTCTATGGACTTACATTTTTACATATGCTTAGGGTTCCAGATTAGCAAATCACAATTTTGCAATATTTGGGACGTAGTTATGCTTTAAAATTGTTTGTTGTTTATCTGAAATTCAAATTGAACTGGGAATCCTATATTTTATCTGGAAACCCTACTGCGGAAATAAAGAAAACCCAAATGAGAAAAAAAGAGGCTATTTATTCAGAGCTTGCTATAGCAAGGGAGTCAGCCATCATCACTTGTACTTGGCAGAGACTCAAAGGCAGGCAGGGGAGTGGGAAAGCTTTATAGTGATAAAAGGAACGATTTCAGGTATGCCTTGTGGAAATAAATGAAGATCAACCAAATGAGAAGAGCAAAGGCTATTTATTCTGAGCTTGCTATAGCAAGGGAGTCAGACACTGTTACTTTCATTTTGGCAGAGACTCAAAGGCCAGCAGAGAAATAGGAACGCTTCACAGTGGAAAAGGGAAAGGCTTTGCGTGTGCCCTGATTGGAGGCTGGTGGTGTGGGGAAGCTAGAGACAGGCTAACTAGGAGCTGGGCATCCTATGTGATTGGTTAGGGCTGCCTATTTGGCTTTCTACTATTGGTCCTAAATTGGAAGCAGGGACGAAAATTAGGGAAGCTGTCACTTATTAATCAAGTCCTTGCCATTTGGGGCTGATTGTTACAGAAGTTTAGCTTCCTGGACTGTCACTAGAGATAGCAATCTGGCTTCCTACAAGTCTGACTTACAGCAGGCTGGCTTCCTGGGCTTGTTATTGTAGATAAGGGGTTGACTTCCCCTGGGCAGGTTGCGGCAGGTTGTAGGTCAAAATTCTATTTTTAAATACTGTCTGACCATTGTCCTTTTGTATATTTAGTCTCTCAGGCCTGATTGGAGGCTGTTGACAGGGGAAGCCGAAGGTGCACTAATAAGAAGCAGGGCATCTTATGTGATTGGTTTGGGGAACAGATTTTGCTTTCTCTGGTTGGTCCTGAGTTAAAGTTGGCAGTAATTGATAAAATCCTGATGGTTTAGGGCCAATTGCTGCAGAGGTTGTGGTTTGGCCTGCCCAGTAAGTTGCAACAGAGGTGGTAATTTGGCAAAGGAACTGAATAGACAGTTCTGCAAAGAATTAGTACCAATCACCAACAAGTACATGAAGAGATGCCCAACATCCTGAGTCATCAGGAAAAATGCAAATCAAAACCACAATGAGAAAGCACTTCATAACTACTAGGAGGGCTACAATTTAAAAGACAGATAATAACAAATGTTAATGAAGAGGTAGAGAAACGGGAATGCTCATACATTGCTGGTGAGAATGTAGAATGATGCAGCTGCAGTAGAAAACAGTTTACCAGTTCCTCAAAAAGTTAAACATAGAATTACCATATGATCCAGCATTCCACTCCTAGAGATACACCCAAGAGAAATGAAAATATATATCCACACAAAAAATTGTACACAAGTGTTCACAGCACCATTATTCACAATAGCTAAAAAGTGGAAATAGGGATGCAATGTCCTTTGCCCCACTTCTGCACACAGCCTGCCTGAGCTGAGGTGCTGGCGGCAACCATCCTGCACTAGGAACTCTGGTCGGAAGAGACAGGTGCAAGGCCTGCACATGGCCCCCTGTGAACAAGTGAAACTCGACTAAGCACAAAGGAAAAGAAAAGCCGTCTCAGAGCCGTGACTATTTTCAAGGCTACTGTTTTTCTCTGTGTAACACTGCCTGTGAGACAAAACAAGGAAGAAGCAGGTGATTCTAATGTGCAGCACAGAAGCAGAGCCACTGCAGGCCAGCTTCTCCAACAGTGAAGGCACTCCAGCCATGTGGCTCACAGGGTCTTGGTGTTCCAGCTGGGTGTCAGGCCTGAGCCTCTGATGTGGGAGAGCTGAGTTTAGGACATTGGACCACCAGAGACATCCCAGCCCCATGTAATACCAATTGGCGAGAGCTCTGCCAGAGATCTCCATCTCACTGCTAAGACCCAGCTCCCCTCAATGACCAGCAACCTCCAGTGCTGGATACCTCATGCCAAACAACTAGCTAGACAGGAACATAACCCCATCCATTAGCAGTGAGGTTGCCTAAAATCATAATAACTTCACAGACACCGCAAAACACACCACCAGGCACAGTCCTGCCCACCAGAAAGACAAGACCCAGCTTCATCCACCAGAACACAGGCACCAGTCCCCTCCACCAGGAAGCCTACACAAGCCACTGAACCAACCTTACCCACTGGAGGCAGACACCAAAACATGCTTTTGTTGTGGTCATCCATTTACAATGCTTGGTGTCAGTTTATGTATCTCTTGTAAAAATAAAATACAGTGTGTGTGTGTGAAAAAAATAATACTTGGTAATGAGGGAGGTGAAAAAAAAAAGAAAACAACCAAGTGTCCTTTGACAAATGAATGGATAAGGAAAATGTAGTGTGTATATATAGACAATGGAATATTATTCAGCCATTAAAAGAAGGAAACCTTGCTGTTTGTGAAAATGTGAATGGACCTGGAGGACATTATGCTTATAGAAATACACCAGACAATGAAAGACAATGTATGATCTCACATATATGTGGAATCTAAGTAAATCAAACTCATAACACCATAAATTAGAACTGTAGTTGTAAGGACTAGGTGGTGGAGAAAGTGGGGAGATATTGGTGCGGGGTACAAACTTTCAGTAAAAAGATGAAAAAGTTCTAGGTATCTAATATGTATCATGTTGGCTATAGTTAATAATGCTGTATTGTTTTTTTGCTATCTAGTATGAGAGATCTGCTTGTGTTCTCAACACCCAGAAACACACAAATAGAAACTATGTGAGGTGACAGTTAATTACCTTGATTGTGGTAATCATTCACAATGTCTATGTGTATTAAATAATCATTTTGGACATCTTAATGAAACCTTCAATTTTTACAATCGAAATATATGTAGTTTTGTGACTCATACTTCAATAAACTGGAACAAAGGAAAAAAAAACAGAACAAAAAACCCAAAAATGGGCAAAAGACCTAAACAGACATGTCTCCAAAGAAGATATACAGATTGCCAACAAACACATGAAAGAATTCTCAACATCATTAATCATTACAGAAATGCAAATCAAAACTACAATGAGATATCATCTCACAGCGGTCAGAATGGGCATCATCAAAAAATCTACAAACACTAAATGCTGGAGAGGGTGTGGAGAAAAGGGAACCCTCTTGCACTGTTGGTGGGAATGTAAATTGATACAGCTACTATGGAGAACAGTATGGAGGTTCCTTAAAAAACTAAAAATAGAACTACCATATGACCCAGCAATCCCACTACTGGGCATATACCCTGAGAAAACCATAATTCAAAAAGAGACATGTACCAAAATGTTCATTGCAGCTCTATTTACAATAGCCAGGACATGGAAGCAACCTAAGTGACCATCAACAGATGAATGGATAAAGAAGATGTGGCACATATATACAATGGAATATTACTCAGCCATAAAAAGAAACGAAATTCAGTTATTTGTAGTGAGGTGGATGGACCTAGAATCTGTCATACAGAGTGAAGTAAGTCAGAAAGAGAAAAAGAAATACCGTATGCTAGCATATATATGTGGAATCTAAGGGAAAAAATGATCATGAAGAACCTAGGGGCAAGACGGAAATAAAGACACAGACCTACTTGAGGATATGGGGAGGGGAAGGGTAAGCTGTGACAAAGTGAGAGAGTGGCATGGACATACATACACTACCAAACACATAAATATAAGAAAGTTGAAACTGTATCAAGTACCTTTTCTGACCAGAACACTGTGAGACTAGATATCAATTACAGGAAAATATCTGTAAAAAATACAAACAGATGGAGGCTAAATATACACTACTAAATAACCAAGAGATCACCGAAGAAATCAAAGAGGATATCAAAAAATACCTAGAAGCAAATTACAATGAAAACACCATGACCCAAAACTTATGGGATGCAGCAAAAGCAGTTCTAAGAGGGAAGTTTCTAGCAATAAAATCCTACCTCAAGAAACAAGAAAAGTCTCAAATAAACAACCTAACCTTACACCTAAAGCAATTAGAGAAAGAAGAACAAAAAACCCCCAAAGTTAGCAGAAGGAAAGAAATCATAAAGATCAGATCAGAAATAAATGAAAAAGAAATGAAAGAAACGATAGCAAAGATCAATAAAACTAAAAGCTGGTTCTTTGAGAAGATAAACAAAATTGACAAACCATTAGCCAGCCTTATCAAGAAGAAAAGGGAGAAGACTCAAATCAACAGAATTAGAAATGAAAAAGGAGAAGTAACAACTGACACTGCAGAAATACAAAGGATCATGAGAGATTACTACAAGCAACTATATGCCAATAAAACGGACAACCTGGAAGAAATGGACCACTTCTTCAAAAAGCACAACCTTCTGAGACTGAACCAGGAAGAAATAGAAAATATAAACAGAACAATCACAAGCACTGAAATTGAAACTGTGATTAAAATCTTCCAACAACCAAAAGCCCAGGACCACATGGATCCACAGGCGACTTCTATCAAACATTTAGAGAAGAGCTAACACCTATCCTTCTCAAACTCTTCCAAAGTATAGCAGAGGGAGGAACACTACCAAACTCATTCTAGGAGGCCACACCCACCCTGATACCAAAACCAGATAAAGATGTTACAAAAAAAAGAAAACTACAGGCCAATATCACTGATGAATATAGACGCACAAATCCTCAACAAAATACTAGCAAACAGAATCCAGCAGTAGATTAAAAGGATCATATACTATGATCAAGTGGGGTTTATCCCAGGAATGCAAGGATTCTTCAATATACGCAAATACACCATATTAACAAATTGAAGGAGAAAAACCATATGATCACCTCAATAGATGCAGAAAAAGCTTTTGACAAAATTCAACACCCTTTTATGATAAAAACTGTCCAGAAAGTAGACGTAGAGGGAACTTACCTCAACATAATAAAGGCCATATATGACAAACCCACAACCAACATCATCCTCAATGGTGAAAAACTGAAACCATTTCCTCTAAGATCAGAAACAAGACAAGGTTGCCCACTCTCACCACTCTTATTAAACATAGTTTTGGAAGTTTTAGCCACAGCCATCAGAGAAGGAAAAGAAATAAAAGGACTCCAAATCGGAAAAGAAGTAAAGCTGTCCCTGTTTGCAGATGACATGATACTACACATAGAGAATCCTACAGATGCTACCAGAAAACTACTAGAACTAATCAATGAATTTCGTATAGTAGCAGGATACAAAATTAATGCACAGAAATCTCTTGCATTCCTACACACTAATATTTTGCATTCTTATACACTACAAAATTAATGCACAGAAATCTCTTGCAATCCTATACACTGCGAAAAATATGAAAGAGAAATTAAGGAAGCACTCACATTTCCCACTGCAACAAAAGGAATAAAATACCTAGGAATAAACCTATCTAAGGAGATAAAAGACCTGTATGCAGAAAACAATAAGACACTAATGCAAGAAATTAAAGATGATACAAACAGATGGAGAGATATACCATGTTCTTGGATTGGAAGAATCAACATTGTGAAGATGACTACTACCCAAAGCAATCTACAGATTCAATGCAATTCCTATCAAACTACCAATGGCATTGTCACAGAACTAGAACAAAAAATTTTGCAATTTGTATGGAAACACAAAAGACCCCAAATAGCCAAAGCAATCTTAAGAAAGAAAAACGGAGCTGCAGGAATCAGGCTCCCTGACTTCAAACTATACCACAAAGCTAAAGTAATCAAGGTAGAATGGTACTGGCACAAAAACAGGAATATAGATCAATGGAATAGGGTAGAAAGCCCAGAGATAAACCCACGCACATATGGTCACCTTATCTTTGATATAGGAGGCAAGAATACACAA
>NW_020171764.1:480049-485470 GCF_003031525.2 Neophocaena asiaeorientalis asiaeorientalis
AGAAGAGCTAACACCTATCCTTCTCAAACTCTTCCAAAGTATAGCAGAGGGAGGAACACTACCAAACTCATTCTAGGAGGCCACACCCACCCTGATACCAAAACCAGATAAAGATGTTACAAAAAAAAGAAAACTACAGGCCAATATCACTGATGAATATAGACGCACAAATCCTCAACAAAATACTAGCAAACAGAATCCAGCAGTAGATTAAAAGGATCATATACTATGATCAAGTGGGGTTTATCCCAGGAATGCAAGGATTCTTCAATATACGCAAATACACCATATTAACAAATTGAAGGAGAAAAACCATATGATCACCTCAATAGATGCAGAAAAAGCTTTTGACAAAATTCAACACCCTTTTATGATAAAAACTGTCCAGAAAGTAGACGTAGAGGGAACTTACCTCAACATAATAAAGGCCATATATGACAAACCCACAACCAACATCATCCTCAATGGTGAAAAACTGAAACCATTTCCTCTAAGATCAGAAACAAGACAAGGTTGCCCACTCTCACCACTCTTATTAAACATAGTTTTGGAAGTTTTAGCCACAGCCATCAGAGAAGGAAAAGAAATAAAAGGACTCCAAATAAGAAGTAAAGCTGTCCCTGTTTGCAGATGACATGATACTACACATAGAGAATCCTACAGATGCTACCAGAAAACTACTAGAACTAATCAATGAATTTCGTATAGTAGCAGGATACAAAATTAATGCACAGAAATCTCTTGCATTCCTACACACTAATATTTTGCATTCTTATACACTACAAAATTAATGCACAGAAATCTCTTGCAATCCTATACACTGCGAAAAATATGAAAGAGAAATTAAGGAAGCACTCACATTTCCCACTGCAACAAAAGGAATAAAATACCTAGGAATAAACCTATCTAAGGAGATAAAAGACCTGTATGCAGAAAACAATAAGACACTAATGCAAGAAATTAAAGATGATACAAACAGATGGAGAGATATACCATGTTCTTGGATTGGAAGAATCAACATTGTGAAGATGACTACTACCCAAAGCAATCTACAGATTAAAGTAAGTCAGAAAGAGAAAAACAAATACCATATGCTAACACATATATGGAATCTATAAAAAAAAAAAGAAAGAAAAATGGTTCTGAAGAACCTAGGGTCAGGACAGGAATGAAGACGCAGACATAGAGAATGGACTTGAAGACACAGGGAGGGGGAAGGGTAAGCTGAGATGAAGTGAGAGAGTGGCATGGACATATATACACTACCAAATGTAAAATAGATAGCTAGTGGGAAGCAATTGCATAGCACAGGGAGATCAGCTTCGTGCTTTGTGACCAGCTAGAGGGATGGGATAGGGAGGGTGGGAGGGAGACGCAAGAGGGAGGGGATATGGGGATAGATGTGTACGTATAGCTGATTCACTTTGTTATACGGCAGCAACTAACACAACAATGTAAACCAATTATACTCCAATAAAGATATTTTTAAAAAAATACATCTGTAACAAAAACCATAGCAGAAACAAAAATGATTATTTAAATGGAGAAAAATATCACATTTTTTCCTTAGAACCAATAAATGAGTTTCAATTAATCATTAAAAAAAAGTTGAAATAGCATAAATATCCATCAGCTGATGAATGGATAAACAGAATGTCGTATATAATTATATTATTCAGCCATAATAAAGAATGAAATACTAATATATGGCACAACATGGGTGAACCTTGAAAACATTATGTAAAGTGAAAGAAGCCAGGCACAAAGGACTACATATTTTATGATTCCATTTATATGAAATGACCAAAATAAGCAAATCCATAGAGACAGAAAATAGATTAGTGATTGCCAGTGGCTGGGAGGAGGGGAGAAGGGGAAATAACTGTTAATGGGTACTGGGTTTCTTTAGAGGAGGATGAAAATGTTCTACAATTAGGTAGTAGTGATGGTAGTACAAGTTTGTGTATATACTAAAAAAAAAGCCTAATAAATTGTACAGTTTTAAAAAATCCTATAATTCCCTTTAGGGGCACATTTTCTAGTTACCTCTTGTGATGAGTGAAGCATATCTTTTAACTTCTGAAGCCTTCCTGAATGTACATCCTTCTGGACACCTGTACAAAATGGACCTTCTTCGTGTTTCTTGTCATTGTCCCATATTCTTCTGCAGACACAGCTTCAACGTCTTCTATCTTGGTATCTTAGTCCATTAATTATGACTGTCAAAAGGAGATGGAGGCCCAAATAGAGGAGTTGAGAATGTATTATGGGCCACTTTGTATAATAACCTATTTCAGGTCATATTGTAAGGACTACAAAATACCCTAAATTTAGGAATTACGTTTTCTTCTTTCCTTCTCTTCTGCTTTCCTCTATGGACTGAGAAAATGTAATTGTCATAGCCTCTGTTTAGTTTTTATCACATGAATTAAACCCAGAGGCCCAAAATTGCAGTTCTAATGCCCTTTAGCTCTCTCTGCTTCACCATCTACAAATATGTAGCTTGTGTTTGATTTCTCTCAAGCAAGGTTTCCCCAAAGTGTCTGATCTACCAATCTCCAATAAATGGGTTGACTTGAAGATGGTAAGAGCTTCATGTTTTACCTTTCTCACTGCCGCTAACATTTTACCAAAGGTCTACTGTTAATATATGTTCTAAACCAGCCATCCTCAACCCTAGATACACATTCAAATAACCTGGGAAATAATTTTTGAATATTGATGCCGAACCCCAAACCCAATTAATTGGTATAGGTTGGGGCCTGAAAATTCATATTTTTAAAAAGTTCCCCTGGGCAACTCCAGTGGGCAGCTAGGGTTGATGAAAACTGCACTAAGAAAGACTTTAGTATTTCTTAAATTTAGATTTACTAATTATATTTTTATCAAGCAATATAGATATAAAGTTCTAAAAGTCAAATGGTACTTACTACAAAGCTTTTTAAGAAAGCAATTTCTTGCTCTACCCCTTCCCATCCCTGATCCTCATTCCCCAGAGGCAACCACATTCAACTCTTTTTTAAAAATATTTATTTATTTATTTATTTATTTTTGGCTTCATTGGGTCTTTGTTGCTGCGCACGGGCTTTCTCTAGTTGAGGCAAGCAGGGACTGCTCTTCATTGCGGTGCGCAGGCTTCTCATTGCGGTGGCTTCTCTTGTTGTGGAGCATGGGTTCTATGCACGTGGTCCTCAGTAGTTGTGGTACACAGGCTCAGGAGTTGTTGGGTATGGGCTCAGTTGCTCCACAGCATGTAGGATCTTCCCGGACCAGGGCTTGAACCTGTGTCCCCTGCATTGGCAGGTGGATTCTTAACCACTGTGCCACCATGGACGCCCCATATTCAACCCTTTTAACTATTCCCTTAAATTATTTACATCTTTTATCATTATACTGATATTTCTTATTTATTTTCAATTTTATTTATTGTGAGTTGACTTCCTACTACAGAAGACGATGATCTACCTCTCCTCTTCCAGTATTCTGCACACAAAAGTTTCCCTTCCACCTTCCCAGCATAGGTATTACATGGTTTGGGGCTAAAGCAATATTCGGTGTTGACATATTTATGACTATGTAAATATAATAAAATGGCAGACTTAAGCCCTAACCTATCAGTAATTACCTTAAATATAAACAGTTTAAGTTCACCAATTGAAAGACAGATTAGCAAAGTGGATTAAAAAATTTAATCAAACCATATCCTATCTACAAGAAACTTACTTCGAATACAACCACAGAAAAGTAAAAGAATGGAAAAATATGTACAACACATTATGTCTTTTTAAAAAGCAGAACTGACTATATTAACATTAGACTCCAGAGCAAAGAAAATTACTAGAAACAAAGAGGGACATTACATAATGATAAAAGGATCAGTTCACCAAGAAGAGATATTGAGGCAGAAAAAGCATCTGCAAAATCCAACATTCATTCATGATTTTTTTAAAAAACCCTCACAAAAACTAGAAATAGAAGGAAATTTCCTCAGCTTGGTAAACAGTACTTACAAAAACTTACAGTTAATATTTTATTTAACTGTGAAAGACTGAATGCTTCTCCTCTAAGATCGGGAGCAAGGCAAGGATGTATGCATCTCACCACTCTCATTCAACATTCTACTGGAAGTTCTAGCCAGTGAAATAAGACCCCAAAAATAGAATAAATAAAAGAGATACATATTTTTTAAAAGAAAAAATAAAACTGTCCCTATTTGCAGATGTCTATACTGTTCGAAATCCCAAGGAATCTAAAACAAAACAAAACCCTCCTAGAACTTATGAGTTCAGCAAGGTTTCAGAATATAAGATCAACACTTAAAAATCAATCGCATTTCTATATGCTAGCAACATACTTGTGGAAACAAAAATTTAAAACACAATACCAGGGCCTTCTCTGGTGGCACAGTGGTTAAGAATCTGCCTGCCAATGCAGGGGACATGGGTTCAATCCCTGGTCCGGGAAGATCCCACATGCCGCGGAGCAACTAAGCCCATGCACCACAACTACTGAGCCTGCATGCCACAACTACTGAAGGCCGCATGCCTACAGCCCGAGCTCCGCAACAAGAGAAGCCACCACAATGAGAAGCCCGTGCACCACAATGAAGAGTAGCCCCTGATCGCCTCAACTAGAGAAAGCCCACGGGCAGCAATGAAGACCCAACACAGCCAAAAATAAATAAATTTATATATATATATATTTTTTTTTTTTTTAAATACCATTTATGGTGTGTGCTAAAGAAAATTAAATAGATATAAACCTAAAAGCATGTACAGGATCTGTATGCTGAAAATTACAAAATGCTGATGAGATAAATCAAAGGCCTAAATAAATGGAGAAACATATGTTCATGGATTGGAAGACTGAGAATATTGTAGATGTCAATTCTCTCCAAATAGATCTATAGGTTTAATGCAATTCCTACTGAAGTTCTTTTGTAGACACAAACAAGCTTATTCTAAAATGTATATGGAAAGGTACAAGCCCTAGAATAGCAATATTAAAATAAAATTTTAAATAAGACATACCTAATTTTTAATTTTTTAAATATTAAATTAAAATAATCTTTAAAAAGAAGAGTAAATTGGGAGGGATCATACCTGATGGCTTACTATATAGCTGCAGTAATCAAGGTAGTTATTGTCTTAGCAGGGAGATGGGCATAGATCAATGGGACAAAATCAAAATCTCATATAGACTCACACAAATACAGCCAGCTGATTTTTGACAAAGATGCAAAAGCAATCCAATGGAGGAAGGATAATAAAGATATGATTGTAAAATTATAATAACCTAGAATAAATAGGATAAAATACTATTTGTTAGTCCCTGTCTTGTAAATATTTATCAGTGCTTAATTTGTACAATAAATCCACAGAAACAAAAAAAATAATAAAAAGTATCATAATTGCAAGCTTG
>NW_020171765.1:0-164 GCF_003031525.2 Neophocaena asiaeorientalis asiaeorientalis
AGAAGACTCAAATCAATAGAAATAGAAATGAAAAAGGAGAATAACAACTGACACCGCAGAAACAAAGAAGATTATGAGAGATTACTACAAGCAACTCTATGCCAAAAAAATGGACAACCTGGAAGAAATGGACAAATTCTTAGAAATGCACAACCTGCCAAGAC
>NW_020171765.1:591-743 GCF_003031525.2 Neophocaena asiaeorientalis asiaeorientalis
TATTAACAAATTGAAGGAGAAAAACCACATGATCATCTCAATAGATGCAGAGAAAGCTTCTGACAAAATTCAACACCCATTTATGATAAAAACCCTGCAGAAAAGCAGGCGTAGAGGGAACATTCCTCAACATAATAAAGGCCATATATGAC
>NW_020171766.1:0-3426 GCF_003031525.2 Neophocaena asiaeorientalis asiaeorientalis
CCACTACTTAGCTCATAGAAGTTGTAAGTGACTGGTAAGATGCTGGGAGCCACATAGGAAATGCCTTTAAGTCTTAGCACGGACGAGACCCATAGTGCCAAGCAAAGCTGGTGCTGTCAGGTATACATATGAAAAAGCAAAGTTCTCGTTTGCAAAGCTTCCTGCCTCCTGGTGGTTGGTGCCGTAAAAGTGGTTATAATTTTGCTTCTTATTTCTTTTCCAGTCATCATCCGGTTAATTTAAGTTGCTCTTCAAAGTGTATATAAAACCAAAATAAAATTGCATACTGCTTTTTTAAAAAAATAAAAAAGGGGGAGATGCTGGGAGCCACATAGGAAATGCCTTTAAGTCTCAGCACGGACGAGACCCATAGTGCCAAGCAAAGCTGGTGCTGTCAGGTGTACATATGGAAAAGCAAAGTTCTCGTTTGCAAAGCTTCCTGCCTCCTGGTGGTTGGTGCCGCGTAAGTGGTCTCTCTTGCCCAGTGCTGTAAGCTGGGCCCTCTCTGGACAGGTGTACATATGAAAAAGCAAAGTTCTCGTTTGCAAAGCTCCCTGCCTCCTGGTGGTTGGTGCCGCGTAAGTGGCCTCTCTTGCCCAGTGCTGTAAGCTGGGCCCTCTCTGGAGGAGAAAACCTGGGTTCCTGGAAACATGTGACCTGAACCGGGGTCCCGCCAGTTGGCGAAGGAATCCCAGGGCAAGTGCTGGGCGTGGAGGCCACGGGGGCATAGGCTCTTAAGGTGACAAAAAGCTGGCCTTCTCTGGAGGTGACGCACCTCGCTCACTCGCACACCTTATATCTCCCTGCTTGGCCCCGGAGGATGGCTGGTTAGCCAGAGACGGGTAAGATTCCTCAGGGAAGGAACAACCTAAGACAGGCACAGTCGCAGAGGGGCCATCAGGAGAGAACTTGGGGGCCAACAGAGGTGGGGCATAGAACCTCACCCCCCCAACTGTGCAGGAGCCTGAACCCGCACCGACTCTTGTCCCCGAGGCTGCTTTGCTTCCCACGCCCAGCCCAGATTGGAACCCAGGCAACAGGCCAAAAACCTGGCCAATGGCCATTGCTCTTCCACCACAGCAGAACGTTAAACCATAGCTTTTTCTGTATAAAAGCAAGGCTTTCCTCTGTGTGGCTTCCCCTGTTTTCCCTCGCTTTTGCCTATGGTAATTTTTATAGGATTATTATTGGTAATGGAAAAAATATATAATTTTAATATAGGAGTTTAAAAAAGACCCCATTTTAGGGTAAAACTAGGAAAAGAGTTGTAACTATTTTGGCCTTACTCACTGGTTTTATGCAACGGTGGGTTTGATCAATGAGTTTATGGTGCAATGCCCGTTCCCATGGTTTTTTAAAAAAATAAAAATAATGTGTATTGTTTTAATTATTATAATAGGGTTAAAAAATTTGTAAAAAAAATAATATTTAAATGATGTTGATTAATAATAAAATTATATGTTTAAGTTTATGACTTGATCAAGCAGAACAGAAACACTTCAATCTTCTGGAAAGAACAGAGTTGTTCAATCTCCTGAAAAGAACAAACAGAGTTCCGAATCTAGATGTGATCAACATGTGATTAATCACGGGAGAAGAAAAAAGACTTTGGGCGATGGGAAAATTACCTGATTTGTTTTAATCAATGTGTTGATGTAAATGATTATTGTTTTATTGTTTATGTGGGGAAATTTTTGGCGTGGGAATAAGGATGTGGAATGTAAAAAATGAGATTATGATATAGTATAAAAGCTTTTGGAATTTTGAATAAATTTGTCAGATCCTTGCATCCAAGAAGAGGTGTACTGAGTTCTGTCCACGCCGACTCCGTCTTCTCCTTTGGGTGAATCCTGTTCAGCTGGGGCTGGTCCCCGGCAAGTGGCGCCCGAACAGGGACCTGAAGGGGTAAGTATTAGTTAATATTCAGACGGATAGGAGTCTCACCATAGGGTGCTGCAGACCCCCAGCTAGAGGAGAGAGCTGGTTAGGAAGGTGAGTAATCAGGTGTCAAGATGGGACACGCGGAATCTAAAGAGAGACTTTTATTTATAGATATAGTTAAGCATATGATAAATGGAAGAGGAATTAAAGTAACTAGTAAGCAATTAACTCAGTTTTTTCAGTTTGTACAGGAACAATGTCCTTGGTTTCCAGAAGAAGGAACAGTTAATATAGAAACCTGGCAAAAAGTGGGACAAACTTTGCAGGTATATTACAGCCATTTTGGACCTGAAAAGGTTCCAGTAAACACTTTTGCATTATGGAACTTGATTAGGGAGAGTATTGCTCCTTTGCCTGAGGGTCAAAAGATTCCATATAAATATCCTGAAAAAGTGATAGATGAAAATACTCCATTGCTTTCAAAAACCCCTAATCCCAAGCTCCTGGCTGCAGCCTTAAATGAGTGCAGTATTAATAATAAAAATTCAGAGGATGAGGATGAATCTCCTCCCTTTAATAAAAAATTACCTCCTGCAGATCAGGAAGATTTAAATGCTGCTGCTTATGATTATGAAAGAAAGAAATATGAACCCCATGCTGTTTTTTCAGTACAAGAGGGTAATGAGGGCATTACAAAGGGAAGGTTTCATCCACCATTTCCTAAAAAATGTACGCCGAGCGCTCCACCTCCACCATTACCTTCATTGTCTTCACGTCATCCTCCTCCACCGCCGCCTCCTTCTTATAAGATTGAGGCTGCTTATAAAAGGTCTAAACGCATAAAGGGAGAGGATAATGATTATGCCTTTGCTACATGTTTTCCTGTGATCTATAAGGGAGAGTTTGATGATAATGTGCATTGGAATCCTGTACCCTTAAAATTGTTAAAGGAATTAAAACAGGCTTGCGCAGATTACGGCCCATTGGCACCGTGCTGAGAATGCTGTAATTGCTCAAAAATTGCCTTTGACAACTCCTAATTTTTTTGTGGCTATGCTAAGCTTGCTCTCCGTTCAGGTAAGTGCCAATGGTACGTATTGGGCTTATTTTTCAGATCCTCCTATTTTACATGCATGTACTTAAACAGATTCTATTATTTTAGTGACTTCTTCATTCCCTAATTTGACCGATGGCATTTAAGGAATACAGGGCTATAAACAATTTGTTATTAATTTTAACTACTCATTTACCGGTCAGACTAATTTTCCTCCAATATGCTTTTTTTTTGGCTCAAAGTTAATAGACAATAGTCAAACAAAAAATGAATGTTTGTCCGTAGTTAATGCAGAATTTTTAACAAATTCCCCTAAAAAGCCCTCAAAAAAATTAAATTCAAGAAATGTAACCACAAAATATTTATGGTCATTGTTAGGAAAAGTTGTAAAACAAAATCAAGTTTATGTTAATAAATCCTCAGCTAAAGTTGTTTATCCTTTTAAATATAATAATTGTGATGAGGCTGCAGAAAAAGCTACAAATAAATGG
>NW_020171766.1:3498-4772 GCF_003031525.2 Neophocaena asiaeorientalis asiaeorientalis
CCTTTATAAATATATTATATGTATAATAAAAAAAATAAAATAACCATTCCTAAAACTAGATATTATATTTTAAATTAAAATATTAATTTTCCTAAGGGAGATTATAAAACATATTTAAAAAAAGGCATATTATATCCATGAAATAATTCTTATATTCCCCGTCCATTGAAAATAAATAAATAAAATAATCATAAATGAATGGCTCCAACTTATACTTTTGTATATAAAAATAAAACCTATTATCAACCTCAGTTATGAAGATTACCCTTAACCACTCGTAAAATAACGTTAATTAAAGCCACTACCCATATAAAAAAGTATTATGTTCAAGCCTGTATGTCATCTCCGTATTCCTTATTGCTTTCCAATGATAGTAAAAAGTTACAGATTATGCAATATAATATAAAATTTTACATTACTTGTCAACAATGCATACTAACCACTTGTATTGTTCCTAAAATAAATGTGTCAACTATAATGGTGTTAAAAAGACCAGCTTATATTATGCTGCCAGTAACACTTAATAAATCCTGGTATACAGATATAGGGGCAAAAATTGTAAAACAGGTTAAAAAACTTATAAGGCCAAAAAAATTTGTAGCTACTTTAATTTTGAAAATTTCCGCCTTAATAAAAATATTAAGTTCTTTTACTGTTGCAACATATACTTTAGTAAAAAAAGTACAAACTGCTCAATATGCTAATAATTTATCAAAAAATATATCCGTGGCTTTAGCAACTCAGGAAGCAATAAATAAAAAGTTAAAAGCTAAAGTTAATGCCCTTAAAAAAGCAGTTTTACATATTGGTCAAAAACTTACTGCTTTAAAAATTCGTTTATCTTTAACATGCCATAAAAAATATTCTTAAATATGTGTTACTCCCTTAAAGGTAAATTATTCTAAATATTCCTGGAAAAAAATTCAAATGCATATTTTAAATATATAAAATTCTAGTAATATAGAAATTAATTTAAAACATTTACATAAACAAATTCATAATATTGCAGTTTCTCAATATAATATAAATCCCTCTAAGGCTGCTGCAAAATTTTTACAAAATTTACAAAGTTATTTTAAGGGTAATTCCTTTATGCATATTTTAATAAATTATGGGGCTGCCAAAGTGGTTATAATTTTGCTTCTTATTTCTTTTCCAGTCATCATCCGGTTAATTTAAGTTGCTCTTCAAAGTGTATATAAAACCAAAATAAAATTGCATACTGCTTTTTTAAAAAAATAAAAAAGGGGGAGATGCTGGGAGCCACATAGGAA
>NW_020171767.1:0-1192 GCF_003031525.2 Neophocaena asiaeorientalis asiaeorientalis
ATTGGGGAGGTTTGCCCTAGGAGAAGCTTGCGCTATTTGTGTCAAGACCATAGCAAGAGTTAGTTAAGGACAATTCAGTAAAGTTAATTGGAGTATAGAGACTTCTGCTGGTCAAAAGGTTTGTAAGTTGGGTTTTTAAACACTGGGTTTTGATTTATCTAGTGAGGATAAACTAATTTTGGGAGAGCTAAATCAATATAAAAGTGAGAAGAAATTTATGAATTAAGAATCAACACTGCATTTTTCTTTGAAAAAGTTTTCCTCTTTGTTCTTTGCTCTCTTTAATATTACACGAGTATATTAATTGTTTTTCTTTTGTTGTCGGTTGGTTGGTTTTAGTAATATAGTTGGTTTTCTTCGTTCATAATCTACAAGTCTTTTAATTTGAACCTCTAAGTCTGCTTTGCTTCTCTAAACAGAGGAACCACTGATATTTGGTAATAGCAACTAAAGTAAATTTAGGCAGTATCTTTGAAACTAAATAGTTCATTTAGGATGCATCCTAACTGATCCCTAATACCAAGCCCAACTATTAAGTAGTAGCAGACATGTTCACTTAGAAGTGTTTTGATCCTATCTTGGTGCAAAATTTTTTCCATCTATTTTTTTCTGTTTGTTATGCCACTTCTCCTTGTCGTTTAATATGTTGCTGAAAACGTCTTTTACAAAATCTTCCTAATTTGATGGAATGAGAGACAACGGAGCTACCATGGTGACTCAGTCCCTTCCCTATTTTATTCAGAATCCTTGCCCCCACTGATCATTACTCTCTGCAGTGTTTTATTTTATTTTATTTTTTAACATCTTTATTGGAGTATAATTGCTTTACAGTGGTTAGTTTCTGCTTTATAACAAAATGAATCAGTTATACATATGTCCCCATATCTCTTCCCTCTTGCATCTCCCTCCCTCCCACACTCCCTATCCGACCCCTCTAGGTGGTCACAAAGCACCTAGCTGATCTCCCTGTGCTATGCGGCTGCTTCCCACTAGCTATCTACTTTACCTTTGGTAGTGTACATATGTCCATGCCACTCTCTCACTTTGTCGCAGCTTACCCTTCCCCCTCCCCGTATACTCAAGTCGATTCTCTGGTAGGTCTGCATCTTTATTCCCGTCTTGCCCCTAGGTTTTTCTGACCAGTTTTTTTCTTAGATTCCATATATATGTGTTCACATATGGTATTTGTTTT
>NW_020171768.1:0-169 GCF_003031525.2 Neophocaena asiaeorientalis asiaeorientalis
AAACTGTGATTAAAAATTTTCCAACAAACAAAAGCTCAGGATCAGATGGCTTCATAGGCAAATTCTACCAAAGATTTAGAGAAGAGCTAACACCTATTCTTCTCAAACTCTTCCAAAATATAGCAGAGGGAGGAACACTCCCAAACTCATTCTACGAGGCCACCATCAC
>NW_020171768.1:213-509 GCF_003031525.2 Neophocaena asiaeorientalis asiaeorientalis
CAATATCACTGATGAACATAGATGCAAAAATGCTCAAAAAATACTAGCAAACAGAATCCAACAGCACATTAAAAGGATCATACACAGTGATCAAGTGGGCTTTATCCCAGGAATGCAAGAATTCTTCAATATATGCAAATCAATCAATGTGATACACCATATTAACAAATTGAAAGAGGAAAACCATATGATCATCTCAATCAATGCAGAGAAAGCTTTTGACAAAATTCAACACCCACTCCTGATAAAAACCCCGCAGAAAGTAGGCATAGAGGGAAATTTCCTCAACATAATAA
>NW_020171769.1:0-1149 GCF_003031525.2 Neophocaena asiaeorientalis asiaeorientalis
CTTTAAAATTACTTGAAGAGAAAGGCAACTTATCTAGAAGGCAGAACAGCACGCGAGATATCTGTCAAAGCATTTACCATCTCTACAGGGTACTTTCATTTGAAAGCTGAAATTAAGTCCCCCAGAAGGAGATAGTGTGAGACTCAATGTCCTTTTCACAAAGTCAGTCCTTCATTAACACTAAAGGGTCTAAGTTCAATTTTCATGAATTATCATTAAAACTGGAGTCAGTCAATTCATTTAGAACCCATACAACTAGTACTAATTCAGCAGAATATGTAAAAGAGGCACTGTGTTTATTTTTTTAACAGAATCTAAAGACTGCACTCCTTCCGTTTAAAATCTCTGCAAATGAACCTTCTTGGAAGAAGTCTCGCAATTTCCTAGAATTCAAAACAAGACAAATCAACTCCATGCTTTCTTCAGACTTCTTACCTGTGTTGCCAAACTCAAGATCTGCTGTACCAGCTCCTGCGTTTCTGATGGTTTCTTGAGAAACAGCTTCACTATGGCAGTAAGCAGAGTGAGCTGTACCTAAGCAAATGTAATTTAATAGGTGAAGTGAAAGGCATTTGCATTATTCCACACCATGAATTCCAAAGTGATATTTTTCCAAATCTGACTTACTATGAGGTCTTTCTGATTTTGATTAAGAAACAAAGGTAAAAACTCAGCCAATATCCACAATAGCAGTCAAAGGTTTTCATCAACTGAAAACTCATTAGCCTCCTATCTCCAAATTGCATTTCTTGGCATCAAAAACTGCTGGTTTGTTTCTGGCCCAGATAATCACCTGTATTTCTTAAAGTACATGCTAACATACTGACGGCAATAAAACTGGTTCCTGACCAAACTCTTTATTATTTACTTCCACCAAAAGCTACAACTTCCAGGGAATTAGAGAATCATTTATCATACTGAGGCAAGAGCCAAGACAGTAGAATTATGCCAGATCACAACCAATTAAGAGTGGCATGCTAGGGCTTCCCTGGTGGCGCAGTGGTTAAGAATCTGCCTGCCAATGCAGGGGACACGGGTTTGAGCCCTGGTCTAGGAAGATCCCACGTGCCGCAGAGCAACTAAGCCCATGCGCCACAACTACTGAAGCCTGCGCGCCTAGAGTCTGTGCTCCGCAACAAGAGAAGCCAC
>NW_020171769.1:1434-7866 GCF_003031525.2 Neophocaena asiaeorientalis asiaeorientalis
TTCTCTGGGCCTTTGACTCGAAGGTCTCTCAGTTTTGGTAGAAGACAGACAGAAGATGGGAAGGAGTCTAACCATCCACAAAGAACCTTTTCAAACTGCACATGCCAGCCTTCACCCCAGACAAAAACCCAGCTGCAACTGAGCCACAACCATTACTAACAGCAATGGGTAATCATCTTTAGGTGACAGAAAATTAAAAAGTAATAACTACTGCTCTAAGTCAGTAGTTGTCAAAGTGTGGTTCTGGACCAGCAGCAGCAATAGCATCACCACCCTCAACCTTGTAAGAAATGAACATGCTTAGGCCCATCTCAGACCTACTGACTCAGAAACTCTAGGGGTGGGGCCCAGCAACCTGTCCTTTAACACAGGTTAAACACCAGTGCTTAGGTGCTTCTAAGGCTCATTAAAGTTGAGAACCACTGTCTAAATTAGGCAGGCTTGTTCCAACAGAAGTTAGCACAACTGAAAAAGGTCACTCCTTTTTGGGAGAAAAATGTACATACTATATATGTGTATATAAATTCACACACATGAAACTGCCTAACCTTTACCTTTCCTGAAATCGTCCCCAAAACATCTAATACAGTAAGATATAGATGGGAACTTACCTGGGTGCTTTCATCATGAAAACCTTCCAGGAAGCTCTCTAGTAACTCATCTGCATTGTCAATTCTTTCAGCATATTCTCCCACAATCCAAATCATAGCTGCTCGAGTGTCTGGCTCATCCAGTGAGTCTAAGTTCTCACACAAAGTGGCAATGATACTTTCATATCTGATATAACAAAATGGACTATGGTTACTGAAGGCAAAACTGAGAAGTGTATTTAACAATGAAGCCTAAAAAGCAAAAAAACATGGACAAGGTACCCTAAACCACCACCAAACTACAAAGACTTTTAGCCAAGAGAATGTACAGGCTTTAAAGCCAGAAAATTATAAATGTCTTCAATTTTCCTTCAATTATGTTTTAATAACTAGACCATAAATCTTTATAAAAGCTTATCAGATATTCTTTTCACAAGGAAAAACTAACCTATGGTTTAAGATAATACCACTACCTTACATTTCTCACAGTCTTTCTCATAACTAGATCAGAGAATTTTCCTATTACTTAATTTTACCTTCATCGTAGAAGAACAGAAATTCCACTTTACTATTAGGAAAATGGAGTCAGACAGCAATGGCATACAGAAACAGTAATTTTGTCTCTTATCCACCTATCTCTGTGTTCTACAGAGATCTTTATGTTCTTCCCTCCCAAGGCACCCACACTAATGACCTGTTTTTCTAAAGAAATAAGCAATTCAAGTATTTATTTTCACAGGTCTATAGCTCTCATTCTTTACCATGTTAAATCCAACTCCTTGGCTAATGTGTTTTTTTTTTTTTTTTGCGGTATGCGGGCCGCTCCCGTTGCGGAGCACAGGCTCCAGACACGCAAGCTCAGCGGCCATGGCTCACGGGCCCAGCCGCTCCGCGGCATGTGGGATCTTCCCGGACCAGGGCACAAACCCGTGTCCCCTGCATCGGCAGGCAGACTCTCAACTACTGTGCCACCAGGGAAGCCCGGCTAATGTAGTTTTAAACATCAGAATGAAATTGTATAATAAATGAGATATGGACAACTGAATAATACACTTAATTATTTGCCCCATTTCCACTGATTAAACCAGGTTCTCGATAATGCTTTCTTAAAATTAAACTATCATAATCCCTCAGTAATACAAACCAGAAATGGACACATTTCTTTACCAAGCATATTAAGATATACACCTCCCCACTTAATCAAGAAGTTTAGAAACCCAACCCTCCTCTTTCCTGGGAGAGTGGTAGAAGTATATGATCCTTTTTCCAAAAATACCATTTCTAGAATTGAAAAAAAAAATATATATATATAACTGCTCTTATTTCACTCTTTCAGATTCCTTAATTGTTTGCCTTCAAAAGCAAATCTGAAAAAGTATTTTTGTTTCATAACTAAGAGGCCTCAATGTGAAAATTTTTGTGGAGTGAAAATGTAGATTTTGTATATCTTAATGGAAGCAGCTACAATACTTCAGAAAAAGCCTGGAACTCTGACAGTTCATTGTTGCATGTTCTATAATTTTCTACAAGTACTAGGTAACATACTAAGTGAATAGTGACGCTGTCACCTCCCTGGCTTTTACAATAAGGTGACCATATAATTTATTATTCAAACTGAGACGTTTCTGAGAGTGAAAAGGGGCACAATTATTAATTATGCCTGGTAAGAGGCATAAAATGGATTATGCCCAGACAACGTGGAATATATGGGTATCCTTATTTAACAGTAACTTCATCACCAAAGAATCTGGCTAACTTTAATATATGCCAATTGACAATGCATATTCAGACAGAGCTTCAATTCTTCTCAAAGTGATAAAGCAGAGTGAAAAATCAGATTTTAATCCTTGTGCTAACCAACTTATATGTTTCTGATTTTTAATAAAGTATTCAATTATGACCAGTTACTTTACAAAGACTAATTCTTACCTAGCCAACCTCAAAGTGCCTTACTTAAACATTTCCTAAATGATCTGAGGAAGAGGGGCAGAAGTATCTGGACGTACTTGTTGTGGTATTTGCGGAAGATATAACAATCGCCTCTTGGACCACATAACTTACTTTGGTTTGGATGAGATCAAGCAATGTGCTTACACAGCGCTCTGCAGATTGCTGCAGAGAGGAACATAATGAGAAGTCAGATGATCTATCCAATAACACAACCTCAACATAAAAAATATTTTTTTTTGGAACATTCAGGTGTTATCAACTAAACTAGACTAAAACATGAGGCATTTAATTTGACCACACTATACTAGAGACTGGGTTATCTGATGGAAATATACAGAAGTTCTAGATATACTCCAAATTTTACTCATTACAAGAAAACAGTTCAAGTGAAAAAAATCATCTTGGATAGCCAGGATGACAGAAATGAGAAGAAAGCATAAGTCAAGGTAGAAGGAAAGAATAAGAATGAAAGAATAAGCCAAGCGAAGAGGTCTCTATCTGCAGTTCATGAATGAGCACAGACAGAAGGCATCTTTAAACCTCTTGAAATGAAACTGCCAAATTTCATTTGTGCACACAAGCATATTTTCCTGGGAGAAGGTTTGCAGTTTTCATTATATTTTCAAAGTTCTCTGTGACTCAAAAAACTCTTAAGAAAAATTTGCCATCTTCTGGGCTATATAACTGCAAGTCTATGGCCTTAGATAAACTGCAATTTTCCACAGCCTATGGTTCATCTATAAAATAGAATTTAATCTATTAGTCTTTTATTAATGAAGGGAATATGGAAGAATACAAGTGACAAAACTAATGTACTGAAACAATAAGTCATAGTTTTTAAAAGAAGGGTTCCAGAAGAGAGATCCTAAAAACCAAGGACTGATGTATCATATATTACAATGTAGTATGATGGGTCATTCCATTATATGCCTCCTGACAAGATGCAATAGGAAATTCACAGCAGCATCTAAGAGGTTATTCTTGCCAAAAACACTGAATATGAATATTACCAAGCCTCTAGATTTAATTTTCTAAAGGGGATGAAGGAATGAGATAAACAACATCACTAAAATACTATCAGCCGAATCTAGACTCTGGAAAATTCTACAAGCCTAATGATCTAGTCCTTTCAACAAATGGCACCCAAATAAATAAGTAAAGACTTAAGAGACATATTAACCAAATGCAATGTATAGCTAGCTCTCGTTTAGCTTTTGATTTGAACAAGGCAACTGTAAGAAGACATTTAGACACAATTAGGGAAAACTGAACATGGACTAGGTATTTAATGAGATTAAGAGTTACTGTTTGTTGAGTACGGTAACGATATCATGACAATTTTTTTTTAGAGGACCTTATCTATTAGATATATACATTGGACTACTCTAATAAGATCATATCTGAGATCTGCATTAAAATATAACAGTAACCCACTCCCTTGAAGGGGGAGGGAGAGGGAGAAGATCAAATGGAAACAGCAATGTGTTGATATTTCGTTCAAGATGGATGGTGGGTATATGAGAGCTCATTAATCAATTTTACCTTAGTGTATACCTAAAAATTTCTGTAGTAAAATCTTTTAAAGGTACTATCATTTAAACCATTCCAAGCAATATAACGAAAACAAAATTGCATCTTGAGGTTATTTATATGAGGTCATATATATGATGATTCTGTTCTCTTTTATTATTGTAGTTTTCCCATTTTTGAATTCTATTTTATTCATTTTCAACTAGTTATTTCCTGTGCTGTTATTACAACAGCAAAACAGTTGGGAAATTTTAAATATAAAAGTTATGATAAATTATAAAGCGTGTAAGGGTTAAATTATCAAATTAGATAGTACAAATAAAGTACTCAGCATAAGGCTTGATAGAAAGCTAACGTCTACTGAATCCTTAGTTTCATTATTATAATAAAGATAAACAAAAGGCCATCTCCCATGATGCATCAATATTCAAAAACAATTAAGTCTAGGATAGTAATTTTCAAGCAAATTGTCATCTCACCTACATTGCTTTTGATTAAATTTTAAAAACACCATTAAAGCAGTATGGCAGAGGAACAAAAGTAAGTATCCAATCATTGTACATACAAAGTAAGTCCAGAGGCAGAGAAAGGCATACAGACATATAAAATTTAGTATACGATAAAGGCAACATTTCATAACAGTAAGGAAAGGATGAATTGTTCTTGTGTTTGATTCCCCACACTCTTATCTTTAACCAAACCACTGCCATTAAAGTAGAAAATAAAAGTGAATTTTATATAATTTTGAAGTGAAGCACAATTTTCTAGGTGGTCCACTAAAGATATCATTGGGAGAGGGACTTCCCTGGTGGCTCAGTGGTTAAGAATCCAGCTGCCAATGCAGGGGACACGGGTTCGAGCCCTGGTCCAGGAAGATACCACATGCCACAGAGCAACTAAGCCCGTGACCACAACTACTGAGCCTGCGCTCTAGAGCCTGCGAGCCAAAACTACTGAGCCTGCATGCCACAACTACTGAAGCCCGAGCACCTAGAGCCTATGCTCCGCAACAAGAGAAGCCACCGCAAGGAGAAGCCCGCGCACCGTGACGAAGAGTAGCCCCCGCTCTCCGCAACTAGAGAAAGCCCACACACAGCAACGAAGATCCAATGCAGCCCCAAATAAATAAATAAATAAATAAATTTATTATTTTTTAAAAAAAGATACCATTGAGAGAAAATGGATAGAACTCACTACGTAAGGAAATGCAAACTCCTATGCATCAAGAAGTCAAATGAAATCAAAAGGAAAATAACTATTAATGAAATGAAGGGGTATTAAATGAATTAATACCTTTAATTAATTATTTAAAAAATCAATGTGGAAAAGATAACACATTGAAAAAAGATACACATGCCATGAAAAAGCAATTCCAAATGGCTAAGCGTAATGAAAAAAATGTCACCTCAACTAGAGATCAAAGATTTAGCTACAAGGATCCTCCTTATAACCATTATTTGGAAAAAGAGCAGAAATAACTTTAAGGTCCATACAGGAAGGGAAAGGCTAAATAATTATGAAGCAATCACACAGTATGTCTACAAACCACTAAAAATGATGTAAAATATTATCAGTAACATGGGAAAATGTCCATGTATAATAAGCAAAAAAAGCAGACTACAAAAACATAAGTAAATAGCATCTGCAGAATGATCTCGTTTTTGTAAAAAGCACACCTGTTTATGGAGGACTATGTAAACAAAGACTTAAAATCATGTCCACAACATCTCTGGAAGGGTAGAACAGGGGTATGAGAAAGCAGAGTATTCTACTTTTAACTTGTCTTTTTTTAATGATTTTATGTAGTAAAGACATATGCTTTTTGTTTGCATAAGACGTAAGTCAGTACCTTATCTTGAGCTACAAAAATGAGAAATGGTAAACACCAAAGAACAGAAGAGTGGGAAGTGAGGAATACCTTAACTTAGTGACTTAATCTCTCTCAAACAAAACCAAACATATAAATAAATCTCGCAAACAAAATCATTTTATTTGTAAGAAAAGGAGGGCAGGGGTTTATCTCCTCCTTAAAGAAACAGGTATACACTGTAATATATACAGCTTTAAATCTGTCAGTCATACCTCAATAAAGCTGGAGGTGGGGTGAAGAGTAAAATCTATTCAAAAACAACCAAACAAAAAAGAACAGGCAAAAGTTACTGAAAAAACAGTACTCTGAAATTGCTTTTTCAGTGGTATTTATTGACTCAATGGCTTATGCTTAATCTTTAACCTAACCAACTTAATATGATAAAATTCTACATTTTTTTCACCTCAGGGTACTTAAAGCAACAAGGAAACACCTGTACTTACAGTCATGCTAAAAAACAACTCCAACTCTTAACACCCAAATTTTACAATA
>NW_020171770.1:0-303 GCF_003031525.2 Neophocaena asiaeorientalis asiaeorientalis
GTCCCGTAATCCTAACCCGTACGCTAACACTAATCCGTACCATAATACGTAGGCTCACCCTAAACCGTTGGCCTACCCTAACCTGTCTCCTAAACCGTCCCCGTCCCCTTAACCTAACCCTTACACTAACCCTAACGCTTACCCGAAGCCTTACACTAACCCGTCCCCTAATCCTAACCCGTACGCTAACACTAAACCGTACCCTAACATGTACACTCACCCTAAACCGTTGTCGTACCCTAAATTGTCACCTAATCCGTCCCCGTCCCCTAACCCTAACCCTAACACTAACCCTAACCCTAA
>NW_020171770.1:342-1135 GCF_003031525.2 Neophocaena asiaeorientalis asiaeorientalis
CCTAACCCGTACCCTAACCCTAACTCGTACCCTAACACGTACACTCACTCTAAACCTTTGCCGTACCCTAAACTATCCCCTACACCGTCCCCGTCCCCTAACCCAAAACCTAACCCTAACCCTAACCCTTACCTGAAGCCTTACCCTAACCCGTCCCCTAATCCTAGCTCGTACGCTAACACTAACCCGTACCCTAACACGTACGCTCACCCTAAACCGTTGCCGTACACTAACGTGTCTCGTAAACCGTCCCCATCCCCTAATCCTAACCCGTATGCTAACACTAACCCGTACCCTAACACGTACGCTCACCCTAAACCGTTGCCGTACACTAACGTGTCTCGTAAACCGTCCCCATCCCCTAATCCTAACCCGTATGCTAACACTAACCCGTACCCTAACACGTACGCTCACCCTAAACCGTTGCCGTACACTAACGTGTCTCGTAAACCGTCCCCATCCCCTAATCCTAACCCGTATGCTAACACTAACCCGTACCCTAACACGTACGCTCACCCTAAACCGTTGCCGTACACTAACGTGTCTCGTAAACCGTCCCCATCCCCTAATCCTAACCCGTATGCTAACACTAACCCGTACCCTAACACGTACGCTCACCCTAAACCGTTGCCGTACACTAACGTGTCTCGTAAACCGTCCCCATCCCCTAATCCTAACCCGTACGCTAAAACTAACCCATACCCTAAAACGTATGCTCACCCTAAACCGTTGCCGTACACTAACGTGTCTCGTAAACCGTCCCCATCCCCTAAACCTAACCCTTACCCTAACC
>NW_020171771.1:0-443 GCF_003031525.2 Neophocaena asiaeorientalis asiaeorientalis
TTTCCTTATTTATTTTCATTTCGGATGATCTGTCCATTGGTTAAAGTGGGGTGTTAAATTCCCCCATTATGACAGTGTTACTGTCAATTTCCCCTTTTATGGCTGTTAACATTTGCCTTATGTATTGAGATGCTCCTATGTTGGGTGCATAAATGTTTACAATTTTTGTGTCTTCTTCTTGGATTGATCCCTTGATCATTATGTAGTGTCCTTCTTTGTCTCTTATTATAATAGTCTTTATTTTAAAGTGTATTTTGTCTGATATGAGAATTGCTACTCCAGCTTCCTTTTGATTTCCATTTGCCTGGAATATCTTTTTCCATCCCCTCACTTTCAGTCTGTATGTGTCCTTAGGTCTGAAGTGGCTCTCTTGTAGACAGCATATATAGAGGTCTTGTTTTCGTATCCATTCAGCCAGTCTATGTCTCTTGGTTGGAACATTT
>NW_020171772.1:0-4925 GCF_003031525.2 Neophocaena asiaeorientalis asiaeorientalis
GCCTGGAAAGCTGCCTCAAAATAAACTAACAAACAAAAATTCAGAAAAATACAAAGCCTTAAACCTCAACCTCTCTACATGTACACACACACACACACACACACACACACACACACACACACACACAAATTTAAAGATTTAAACACAAAATTAATCTGAGAAAAACTAAAGAAAATATGAGATAAAATTTTATCATTTTAGAGTGCTACAGATTTTTAAGCATGAAATATAACTCAGAATCCATAAAAGAAATTTTTCAAAAATTTACTACATACTATTTTTAAAATTCTGCCTGCCAAACAAATAAGACCATAAACAAAGTCAAAAAGGTTATATTAAACTTTTTTAAAAGACACGTATATGTGACAGTCTTATGACAACTTTCTTAACATAGAGAATGTCCTTTAAAATCTATATTTAAATGACTATAACACAGTAGGAGATGGGAATTTATATGAATAGACAATTTATACAAAAATATATAAATGCTTTGAAATGAAGTGAAGCTCCATCTCATTCATGAATTTTAAATTATTAAATTTTTTTTTAAAAGCCTAACTGATAAGCAACAGTCCAGAACCTTGGTAATACACCAGGTTTGGGGAAAATAGATATTCTGCCTAATCATGACTATTGGTGGTAAAACTTATCTAGAAGAAAATTTAGCTGAATCATATACACTGAGTATGCTATTTTCTTGAATAATAATTTTTTCCTTGAAGTGAATAATTATTACATTTTAAATTTTTAATTATTTTGGCTTACTTACTTATATTTGCTGTTGCTCAATTCATCAATGGCTAACTTCCAGTTTTCTGCTGGGTTTGGGAAATGATCACTGCTTGTTATACAGGCACTGGTAGAGAACATGGTTAGTCTGCTGCTTATTTATTTTCAGTCTTCCTATTTTCAGCCTTCACTCCCTGAATGCCCTCAAAACACACAAACACACACAGCACCATCCACCCTAATTATTCAAGTGTAATTAATGCTTCTGGTTTCTAAACCCTTCCACAGGGGTACAGCACACATCCAAGTGCTTCTTGTTTCTTCTTACATTGGCCCCAAGTCTCATTGTTTATGTGACTTTACCTTGAAATTACTTTGGCCCTGGATGAGGAACTACTGATGTCAGACTCTTTTTTCAAAATCACTAATGAAGAGTTGGGTATGGGGAATATTCACTTCTTGTTCTTATTCTCTAGAAATTTGTATGAGTTTTGTATCAACCAGAGAGTGAGGGACAAACCACCATAGACTGTGCCACAGAGTGGATCAAATGGAGAGACACTCAGCCTCCAGGCCCCTTGTTGCCACTCAAAGAGTTTGTGCTCAGCTGCCCCTGCAGTTCCCATCACTGTGTCACTCAGAGCACAGTAGTACACAGCCGAATCTGAATCTTGGACTGAGGCTTTCTCCAAGTGGAAGGATTTTGATTCTTTGTGGTATGTGGCTTCAAACTCCTTATTGGTTCCCTTCTCATTGTCCTTCATGGCTTTCAGAAGGACCTGTGGACCTTCTCCAGGATATTGAACATACCAGAAAGTAATGGGGTACCCAGTGGCTGAATAAGTGCAATTTATGGTCAAGGCAGCCCCTTCTGGAAGAGTCATTTGGCCATCCATCTGGGTCACTGAGTCTTCACGGGTTTGTCCTGGGGAAAAATAAAAGAGTTCTGTATCATCTTGGGCATAAAGCTCTGGGATAAAATTATGATTAAAGGTTTTGTTGACATAACAGAAGAAAGAATCCAAATTTTTAGAGGCATTTTGCTTACCAAGCACTAAGAGTATCACAGTCACTAAGCCTGGAGAAGAGTTCATCTCTAGAGTGTCTCCTGAATAATGTCCTTGACTCGTCACATGAAGAAATATTGAAGTCACAGTGAAGTGATAAACCTAAGCCTAGTTTCAGACAGGAAATGTGCTTGTGTTAGGAAACTGCACCCCCTGGTGGACGGACACTGAAATGGGATGCACGTTTCCTGGTCTCCTCAAGTCAGAAAACTGTTATCCTTGACTTTATTCATGAGGTACATGCCAGTCTTCAGGCGGTGCTTGGAAATCTGATCAAGAGCTGTCATAACTTCTCAGGTCTGTTTTGCTCTTAGGACCCTGCCTGACATGGAAGTTCTTTAACAGAGCATCCCAGGTATTTCTGCAGCTGAGAAGATATCAGTGTTCTTAAGCACTTTATATAGTACTTTATATTCTCAGGTATCTATGGTGGGCCAGCCTATAATCCACCGAATGTCAGAAAAGAATCTGAGGTTGATTACAGAGGACGTAATAAGAAGCCAAATCAGTACTGAGTGAATCTCTGTGTTTCAGCATTGTACCCCAATTCATAGAGCAACAGTGACTGACATGTATTACATGCTCACTAAATATTTGTTATACCAAACAAAAATAATGAATCAAGGGTCACTGATTGAGGAATCCCTACTACTTGAAATATAATATTTTATCGGTCCCAAAATAATATCTTTTTAATAAAATCTTTTCAGAGGAAAAAGCCACACTATCTTATCAATAGTCAAAGAATCCTGAATTTCAGAATCATTAAAATGTGTAAACAAAAGAAATATCATAATTGAAAAGATCAAATCCTTATAGAATGGTCTGAGATCAATGTCTTATTCTCCTACTATTTTCTTGACTCCAAGATAAAAGGGTTGGCCTATGTGAATCAGACAAGTGCTAATCTTATACTCTTAGTGAATAACCTCAAGGATGCTTTCTGTTACCATCCATCGGCCATATTTTATTGACAAACTTTAATCGAATAATTTTCCTCCACTGGGTTAGGAACTCTAAAGATGTGGATTTGTTTCAAAAGCCTCGAGCATGAGTTAGGACTCTCTTTTTTCCCAGCTTTTCAAATTATTAAAGACATAGCTGATATTCATACAACAGCTGATAATAGAATCAATGTGTAAGTGATTTAAAATTACAGATTCTGGGATCCCACAACTAACTTCATGAATCATACTTTCCAGGATTGAGACCCACAACTGTGTAATTTTTTTTTCCCTTGGCCCTGCTGCACAGCTTGTAGGCTCTTAGGTCCCCACCCAGGGATTGAATCCGGGCCCTCAGCAGTGAAAGTGCGGAGTCCTATCCACTGGACTGCCAAGGGATTCCCACAAGTGTGTAATTTTTTAAAGCTCCCAGATGGTTTTGTTGCAGCCAGTCTGATTCCAGTTTATAAGATTTCATTTATGATCAGTGTCCTAGACCAAGATGGTCATCAAAGATCAGGGAGTAGGGCTTCCATGCTGGCGCAGTGGTTGAGAGTCCGCCTGCCGATGCAGGGGACACGGGTTCGTGACCCGGTTTGGGAAGATCCCACATGCCGTGGAGCAGCTGGGCCCGTGAGCCATGGCCGCTGAACCTGCGCTTCCGGAGCCTGTGCTCCGCAACGGGAGAGGCCACAGCAGGGAGAGGCCCGCGTAACGCAAAAAAATAAAAAGAAAAAAAAGAAAGCTAAGATTTTTTGAGTTAAAAATTTTTAAGACTTTTAAAATTGATTTTTATTGGAGTATAGTAGATTTACAATGTTCTGTTAGTTTCTGCTGTACAGAGGAGTGAATCAGTTATACATGAACATGTATCCACTCTTTTTTACATTCCATTCCCGTGTAAGTCATTACACTCTTTTTTAGATTCTATTCCAATGTAAGTCTATTCCCATGTAGGTATTCAGTAGAGTTCCCTGTGCTATACAGTAGGTTCTTATTAGTCATCTATATTATATATAGTAGTTTTATATGTCAATCCCAATCTCCCAATTTATCCCTCCTCCCGATTTCCCCCTTGGTAACCATAAGTTTGTTTTCTACATCTGTGACTCTACTTCTGTTTTGTAAATAGGTTCACTTGTACCATTTTTTTTAGATTGAACTTATAAGCAATATCATATGATATTTGTCTTTCTCTGTCTGACTTACTTCACTCAGTATGACAATCTCTAGGTCCATCCATGTTGCTGCAAATGGCATTATTTCATTCTTTATTATGGCTGAGTAATGTTCCATTGTATATATGTACCACATCTTCTTTATCCATTCCTCCATTGGTGAACATTTAGGTTGCTTCCGTGTCCTGGCTATTGTAAATAGAGCTGCAATGAACACTGGGGTGCATATGTCTTCTTGATTTATGGTGTTCTCTGGATATATGCCCAGAAGTGAGATTGCTGGATCATATGATAGTTTTAGTTTTTTAAGGAACCTCCATACTGTTCTCCATAGTAGCTGTATCAATTTACATTCCCACCAGCAGTGTAGGAGGGTTCCCTTTTCTCCACACCCTCACCAGCATTTATTGTTTGTAGACTTTTTGATGAAGGCCATTCTGATCAGTGTGAGGTGATACCTCATTGTAGTTTTTGTGTTGTTTTGTTTTGTTTTTTGCGGTACATGGGCCCCTCACTGTTGTGGCCTCCCCCGTGGTGGAGCACAGGCTCCGGACGCGCAGGCTCAGCGGCCATGGCTCACGGACCCAGCCGCTCCGCGGCATGTGGGATCTTCCCAGACCGGGGCACAAACCTGTGTCCCCTGCATTGGCAGATGGACTTTCAACAACTGCCCCACCAGGGAAGCCCCCCTCATTGTAGTGTTGATCTGCATTTCCCTAATAATTAATGATGTTGAGCATCTTTTCATGTGCCTCTTGGCCATGTGTATGTCTTCTTTGGAGAAATGTCTATTGAGATCTTCCACCCATTTTTTTGACTGGGTTATTTTTTTGACTGGGTGGTTTGGATTTTTGACATTGAGCTGCATGAGCTATTTGTATATATAGGAGATTAAGCCCTTGTTTGTGCATTCATTGGCAAATTTTTTCTCCCATTCTGTGGCTTGTCTTTTCATTTTGTTTATGATTTCCTTTGCTGTGCAACAGCTTTTAAGTTTCATTAGGTCC
>NW_020171773.1:0-658 GCF_003031525.2 Neophocaena asiaeorientalis asiaeorientalis
TTATGCTAACCCGTCCCCTAATCCTAACCCGTACATTAATAATAACAAGTACCCTAACACGTATGCTCACCCTAAACACGTATGCTCACCCTAAACCGTTGTTGTACCCTAACATGTCCCCTAAACCGTCTCCGTCCCCTAAACCTAAACCTAACCCTAACTCTAACCCTAACCCTAACCCTTACCCGAAGCCTTATGCTAACCCGTCCCCTAATCCTAACCCGTACGCTAACACTAAGCCATACCCTAACACGTACGCTCACCCTAAACCGTTGTCGTATCCGAACCTGTCCCCTAAACCGTCCCCGTCCCCTAACCCTAAACCTAAACCTTACCCGAAGCCTTACCTTAAAGCGTCCCCTAATCCTAAACCATACGCTAACACTAACCCGTACCCTAACACGTACGCTCACCCTAAACCGTTGTCGTATCCGAACCTGTCCCCTAAACCGTCCCCGTCCCCTAACCCTAACACTAAACTTAAACCTAACCCTCACACTTACCCGAAGCCTTATACTAAACCGTCCCCTAATCCTAAACTTTACGCTAACACTAACCCGTACCCTAACACGTACACTCACCCTCAACCGTTGTCGTACCCTGACCTGACCCTCACACTTACCCGAAGCCTTATACTAAACCGTCCCCTAATCCTAAA
>NW_020171774.1:0-1159 GCF_003031525.2 Neophocaena asiaeorientalis asiaeorientalis
CCAGGTCCAGGGACCACATCTGGGTAGCAGTATTCTAAGATACAGTTCCCACACTGCCTCATTGGCAGGGCAGCTGCGTACTGCGGCACGGATGTGGCCTCCATGAAAGCAAAGAGGCTGATCCACCATACACGAGACCAAACAAACCTTCCCGAACAAACCTTCCAGAATTTGCAGCTGTTACACCTTTCATTAACTTGAGGGCCCGGAGCGATTAAAACCAAGCCTCATTCACAGTTTCTGTGACTGCCAAGACCTCTGGTGGTAGGTGTGTGTACACAGCTCCTGGAGAAGCAGCCGGCGCTGTGTGTGTGAACCGACTGTAGCAATAGCAGCAGCTGATAAAGCCATCCCTGCCTCTTCGCTGACACAGGACCCGGAGAGAAGCTGCCTGGCGGAGGGGCAGGTGCGTCGCTCGGTTCTGCGGTGGCTCACGTGTTCTTTCTTGTTCTGTGTCTCGTTTAGGGTGCCAGCGCTTACATTCTGAATTACCTAACGTACATCCTGTGGGTGTTGCTGTTTGCGTTTTTGGCCATCTCCCTGGTACGAGTATTTGCGCCATACGCCCGTGGCTCTGGTATACCCGAGGTGAGTGGGGGCTGAATGAATTTCTTTTGTGCCAATAATAAGAATAGCAGATGCTTACGTGGCACTTCTGTGCTAAGCACGGTTCCAAGCATTGGACATCTGTTCACTCGTTTAGTCCTCACAGGGAGCCTATGAGGTAGGCACTGTTATTCTTCATTTGACGGTTGGGGAAACTGAAGCACAGAGAGGTTAAGTGACTTGCCCAAGGTCACTAAGCCGGTGAGCTGGGAGTCGAATCCAGCTGTCTGGCTTTATGCTCTGTTGCTTCTTAGATGCTTAAATTCTTATCTTTACAAACCAGGCATAACTCTTAAAGCCTGTGGAGTCAGAGTCCATTAACCACACACAAAAACGTGGCACTCTAGTAACTCATAAGTGCGTCTGTGATAGAACGTGAAAGAGGACAACAGTGGAGGTTTACTGCTCAGAAAGCTTACTGATGAGTAAACTCCCTCGCCATGTTTTGCTCTTCTGGTGACAGGGTAATAGCAATCTTTAAAAAATGAATTCCAGGTTCAGTACATGTGCCATGAATGCACCCTTGTGAGTTTAGAGTTCTTATAAATATTTT
>NW_020171775.1:0-373 GCF_003031525.2 Neophocaena asiaeorientalis asiaeorientalis
CCTTACCCTAACCCGTCACATAATCCTAAACCGTACGCTAATACTAACCCGTACCGTAACAGGTACACTCACCGTAAACTGTTGTCATGCCCTAACCTGTCCCCTAAACCGTCCCCGTCCCCGTCCCCTAACCCTAACCCTAACCCTAACCCTAACCCTTACCCGAAGCCTTACACTAACCCGTCCCCTAATCCTAAATATTACGCTAACACTAACCCGTACCCTAACACGTACGCTCATTCTAAACCGTTGTCGGACGCTAACCTGTACCCTAAAACGTCCCCTAACCCTAACGCTAACCCTAACCCTAACCCTAACGCTAACCCTTACCCGAAGCCTTACCCTAACACGTCCCCTAATCCTAACCCGTACG
>NW_020171775.1:607-799 GCF_003031525.2 Neophocaena asiaeorientalis asiaeorientalis
CGTCCCCTAACCCTAACCCTAAGCCTTACCCGAAGCCTTACCCTAACTCGTCCCCTAATCTGAACCCGTACGTTAACACTAACCCGTATCCTGACACGTATGCTCACCCTAAAACGTTTTTGTACACTAACCTGTACGCTAAACTGTCCCGGTCCCCTAACCCTAACCCTAATCCTAACACTTACCCGAAGC
>NW_020171776.1:0-813 GCF_003031525.2 Neophocaena asiaeorientalis asiaeorientalis
AACATTTATTATTTTGGATTACCATTTTTCAATAGCAGTTACGTTATCTTTCCTTTTCTCAGCAACAGTTTCCTCCTTTCTGTTTCTTTGCTCTTTCATATTCTTTCTCTTTTTTACTTTTCTCTTTAAGATAGTCCATCTTTTTCTCTTTCCATTTTTCAAAAGACTGAAAAAGTTCAGTTACTTTCTTATTTAATGTGAATATAATAAAATAGTAAAACCACAGTTAATCATTAATTTTCAAATATTTTAAAGATAATTAAGATATTCAAAACCATTGCATACTTGCAGTGCTTCTCTTTTTCTCACAGCATTTTCTTCAGTTTTCTTCTTGGTTTTTTCCTCAAGCCTTTTTTTTGCAGCTACCTTCTTTGCTTCCTTTTCTTTCATGGCTTTCCAGGCCTCAAATGATGCTAAGGCTTCTTCTCTCTTAGCAGCTCTTTTCTATTTTGGAAAAATAATAGACAATAATATGTATATGTATAAATAGACAAATATAGATAGATATAGATATACATACA
The DNA here is from genome assembly GCF_003031525.2 of Neophocaena asiaeorientalis asiaeorientalis. NCBI lineage: Eukaryota > Metazoa > Chordata > Mammalia > Artiodactyla > Phocoenidae > Neophocaena > Neophocaena asiaeorientalis. The sequence goes on from NW_020171776.1 coordinate 522, forward strand.
TTCATTTTTTAAATTCCCTTCATATTCATCAAATTAGGTTTCAAAGCAATCTATTTAAAATAGATTTAGAGAAGTTAATTGATAAAGAATGTTATCTGAATTATTCACTGCATTTTAAAATGTCCTTTCTTAAACATTTATCAGATATTGATCTACTACCATGTATGGGAAGGAATTTTTTTTGGAAGTATACTGAACAAATGCTATGAAAATAAACTGTAAAAGGCTAACTGGTACTGCAAAGTGCTCATAATGCAATATTGCACTAAAAGAAAAATATCAGGAAAGTTAC
>NW_020171777.1:0-423 GCF_003031525.2 Neophocaena asiaeorientalis asiaeorientalis
AGGAAGGAAGGAAGGAAGGAGATAAAGTAAAATAAAATAAAGTTATTAAAATTAAATTATTAAGAAAAAAATTAAAAAAAAAACAAAAAACGGACAGATAGAACCCTAGGACAAATGGTGGAAACAAAGCTATAGAGACAAAATCTCACACAGAAGCATACACATACACACTCACAAAAAGTGGAAAAGGGGAAAAATCATAAATCTTGCTCCCAATCTTTGTTCTCACAGCTCCCAGGGGCTCAGCTTTGGATTTGGCACCGCCTCTGTGTGTAGGTCGCTGGAGGGCGTCTCTTTTTTGCTCAGACAGGACGGGGTTAAAGGAGCCGCTGATTCGGGGGCTCTTGCTCACTCCGGCCAGGGGAGGGAGGGGCGCAGAGTAAGGGGCGAGCCTGCGGCGTCAGAGGCCGGCATGACGTTGCA
>NW_020171777.1:1359-2273 GCF_003031525.2 Neophocaena asiaeorientalis asiaeorientalis
GAGGTCTTCTGCCAGCATTCAGTAGGTGTTCTGTAGGAGTTGCTCCACGTGTAGATGTATTTCTGATGTATCTGTGGGGAGGAAGGTGATCTCCGAGTCTCACTCCTCCGCCATCTTCCCCTCTGCTCCATTTCTCTTTATTTTTTAACATCTTTATTGGAGTATACTTGCTCTACAATGGTGTGTTAGTTTCTGCTGTACAACAAAGTGAATCAGCTGTACATATACATACATCCCCATATTTCCTCCCTCTTGCGTCTCCCTCCCTCCCACCTGCAAAGCACAGGCTCTGCCCCCACACCACACCCCACCACCCCGGAATCTTGGAAACCTGTTTCCCTGGGTCTTCTAATGGCCAGACTCAGCATCTGCAGCTACCAACATGCATGTTCCTAAATGAGTCCCATAGTCCTCACGACCATCACACAAAGCAGCAAAACCAGGCACATTCAGCATGTACCTAAGCACACTAGGTAGGTCACCATTTATGCCCAAGTAGTCACACATTTGTTTAACCTCTTTTTTGGCTAGTGTAGCCTCTGAAGTTGGGCTGCTTCTGTATTTTAATGAAACGAGCAGGAAGAGAGGTCTGAATTGACAAGTGAAGAAAACGTAGCAGCAGGGAGTCACCAGAACAAGTCCCAGGCATTCAGTGCCCAATGTACCCTAGCCCTGCACCACATTCAGTGCCCAACGTACCCTGGCCCTGCACCGGTCAGCGTCCAGCTGTCCTGTATGGAATCTACAGATATTGAATTTGTGGACGGCATGGACTGTATCAGGAACCAGAATCATGAAATTCGGATTTTGACCTGCTTTCCCTAATTATTACCTGTGTGACCTCGGGTAAATCATCTAACCCAAGCAAGCCTCGGTTTCTTTTCCTCTAAAATGATGAAGTGGGCAGGGGGAAT
>NW_020171778.1:0-272 GCF_003031525.2 Neophocaena asiaeorientalis asiaeorientalis
TTCATAATGCCTGTATTAGACTGTTCAGACTGCCACAACAAGAATACCACAGACTAAGTGGCTTAACAACAGAAATTTCTCACAGTGCTGGAGGCTGGAAGTACAAGATCAAGGTGTGAGCAGGGGTGATTTCTTCTAAGGCCTCTCTCCTTGGCTTGAAGATGGCCATCTTCTTGCTGCTTTTTCACATGGTTGTCCCTCTTTGTATACACACTTCTGCTGTCTCTCTGTGTGTCCTATACTCCTCTTCTTATAAGCACACCAGTCAGATG
>NW_020171778.1:534-775 GCF_003031525.2 Neophocaena asiaeorientalis asiaeorientalis
AATGGCCAATGAATCCCAGCATTTGACTGAGAAATTTGCATTGCTACTACCTCAGCCTGGACCTAAAGGATGGGAACTAGTATTCCACACTAGTTAGTAGCTCACAGCTTAAAATCTAACCCTTTCCTATTATCAATAGATCTGCTATTTTCTTCCAAGATACTTGACCCTTCTTAACCTCAGCTTCTTAAATAGATACGGAGACAAAATAATTAGTCATACAACTCCAACTGTGAGAATT
>NW_020171779.1:0-849 GCF_003031525.2 Neophocaena asiaeorientalis asiaeorientalis
TCTTCTTCTAGGACCCCTATAATTCGAATGTTGGTGCCTTTGATGTTGTTGCAGAGGTTTCTGAGACTCTCCTTAATTCTTTTTTCTTTATTGTGCTGTGCAGTAGTTATTTCCATTATTTTATCTTCCAGTTCAGTTATCCATTCTTCTGTCTCAGTTATTCTGCTATTGATTCCTTCTAGAGAATTTTTAATTTCATTTATTGTGTTGTTCATCATTTGTTTGTTCTTTACTTCCTCTAGGTCCTTGTTAAACATTTCTTGTATTTTCTCCATTCTATTTCTAAGATTTTGTATAATCTTTTCTATTATTTCTCTGAATTCTTTTTCAGGTAGACTGCCAATTTCCTCTTCATTTGTTTGGTCTGGTGGGTTTTTACCTTGCTCCTTCATGTGCTGTGTATTTCTCTGTCTTCTCATTTTGCTTAGCTTATGGTGTTTGGGGTCTCCTTTTGCAGGCTGCAGGATTGTAGTTCCTGTTGTTTTTGGTGTCTGCCCCCAGTGGGTAAGGTTGGTTCAGTAGGTTGTGTAGGCTTCCTGGTGGAGGGGACTGCTGCCTGTGTTCTGGTGGATGAGGCTGGATCTTGTCTTTCTGGTGGGCAGCACTACATCCGGTCATGTGTTTTGGGGTGTCTCTGACCTTATTATGATTTTAGACAACCTCTCTGCTAATGGGTGGGGTTGTGTTCCTGTCTTGCTAGTTGTGTGTCATAGGGTGTCCAGCACTGTAGCTTGCTGGTTGTTTAGTGGAGCTGGGCTTTAGCATTGAGATGGAGATCTCTGGGAGAGCTTTCACCATTTGAGATTATGTGGGGCCTGTAGGTCTCTGGTGGACCGATGTCCTGAACTT
>NW_020171780.1:0-444 GCF_003031525.2 Neophocaena asiaeorientalis asiaeorientalis
CTGCTCCCTGAAGAGCAGGGTTTGAACCCCACACGCGGCACTCCGACTTCTAAGACCTCCTCCCGTGTGCAGCCTCGGAACCCCTGGCTCTGAGAACCGCCAGGGCCGGGCCCACAAGGTCCCCGGAAGCCGCTCTCAGAGGCCCGGGGACTCACCGCCTGGCTGCTGCGCGGCGATGGGGACCCGGAGACGCCGGAAAGGCTGTGGCCTGAGGCGCACAGGGCGGCCTGGTGTCCTCGGGGTCAGAGCCGGGCCTCCTGCGGCCCCCACGCCGCCCAGCACACCAGGGACTCCTCCTGGGCTTGACAGGCGTCTGCAGCCCTGGCTTCTCGTCCGAGGCCCTGGTTTTACGTCTGAGGCCCCGGTTTTACGTCAGTGACCCCAGTTTTACGTCCGTGGCGCTGGCTTTACCTCTGGGGGCCCGGTTTTACGTCAGTGACCTCA
>NW_020171781.1:0-400 GCF_003031525.2 Neophocaena asiaeorientalis asiaeorientalis
TGTGATTTATGTCATAGAGTGTTCTGTCTACGTTTTCCTCTGAGAGTTTTATAGTGTCTGGACTTACATTTAGGACTTTAACCCATTTTGAGTTTACTTTTGTATACAGTGTTAGGGAGAGTTCTAATTTCATTTTTTACATGTAGCTGTCCAGTTTTCCCAGCACCACTTATTGAAGAGCCTGTCCTTTTTCCATTGTATATCCTTGCCTCCTTTGTCATAGATTAGTTGACCATAGGTGCGTGGGCTTATCTCTGGGCTTTCCATCCTGTTCCATGGATCTATATGTCTGTTTTTGTGCCAGTACCATACTGTCTTGATTACTGTAGATTTGTAGTAGAGTCTGGAGTCCAGGAGCCTGATTCTTCGAGCTCCATTTTTCTTTCTCAAGATTGCTTTG
>NW_020171782.1:0-1431 GCF_003031525.2 Neophocaena asiaeorientalis asiaeorientalis
GAATAGAGAAAGCATCTTTCAGTCATCTCGAGGATGAATGTGATGTACAAAAATTTCCAAGTAGATAGAATGAACTCAGATTTCTGATAAAATCATAAAGCTGACTTAGCTGCTACCTCATGACTCATATGATATGAAATATAAATTTATTCTTATATAATTGATTTTATACTGGATTGGCCAGCAGAAATTCACCTTAAATAACATATTCTTCCCCTAAATTGAACACTCAATTAGGGTAAAAGCTTCTTTCCTCATGTTTATGTGTTCCGTATAGAGCACATTCTATGTGAGGACTTTGGCAAACAATGATTGAATAGTTTCTCTTTGCCCCAGATTGCCATCATAGCAAAGTGAATTTAGGTCTTGAGATAATTTTCTACAAACTTATACGACAAGTGTTCCTGAGTTGAGAGCGATGAGTAAGTAGGTATGGGCATGTGAATAAGCGTATAAATAAAATATGGTATCATTTGTGTATTCATATCTGTAAATTATTTTAAACTATAATCAATCAGTATTTCATTAACTTCTATGTCAGGTCATATAGGCCTACCTAATTCCTTTAATTAATAAGTAGTATGTAGTAGGTAAAGAAAGCTATGTGGTAATGTCCAAATAGATCATAATTTTTTCATGGTGTGGAACTGAGATATTGCTTGTCCCATTCCAAAATTGAAAGTTAATATTGAGATAGATAAAATTTTTAATTTAAAAATATTTAACTTCATTAAATTTCTTACATATAACATTTCTAGTTGATTAATTGTGATAGAAGGAAGGTAGCTATCTCACTAGTAGTTATTGTGATGTCAGACATTCTGTACTCTGTAATCTCAGTCTCAACCTTGAGAGCTATTCCACTAGAATCCTCTCTTGCATTCACATACACGTGAGCCAACATGAAAGCTCCACTTTGCTTCTACCAGTTTTGGGGATTGTTTTTTCACTGATGTGGTAGTAAGTTATAGATACCTGGAATTTTTCTCCTCTTTTTTGTCTTAGTTCTGGGGAAGATAGTTTTGTTTTTCTTTAATCTCTTAAAATATCTTCTGTTTTTCTCATTATTTTTTTAATCTCATTTCCTATTTCTTATTCATTCTTCTCTTTCACTTAATCTTCCATTTTTGTAACCTTTATCCCTTCTCACTCTTCTCTGTATTCTCCTCTTTTCCATCTTCATCAAATAAAAAATGTAGGATGACAAATCTCATTAGTCATTCAACAAGATGTTGTTTTTCATGTTATGTTTACCTCTTCCCCTCCCTATCTGACCCTTTTAGTACCTAATTCTCAAAAGCAGTGGTTAAGCTCATCGACCCCAATGACTGCCCCACCGTCAGCATCCAGTGACACCCCATGGCTAGTATCCATGGCTCAAACCCGCCAAGGCATTATTATTCACGAGTCGGTGGTGGATCCTCTCCATAG
>NW_020171783.1:0-437 GCF_003031525.2 Neophocaena asiaeorientalis asiaeorientalis
TCCTTGAAAGTAAAGCATATAGGCGACTAAGAACTCATGGATACAGCTGCGTGCGTCCCTTTCTGCACGGCTATAAGGGGCCTAGACTGGAGGCAAGTTTACACGTTGAGATTCCCTTCAGCTCGAGAGCTTGTCTGGTCACCGCAGCCCTGTAAGCACCTGGCTCAGACAGAGCAGACTCATAATTTTCCCGAGGCATTCTTACAGGGTTACAGGCCTGTCAAGAGCAGGCCATGTCAGGTAGCTACCAGGCAGCATGGATGCTGCCTTCCAAATGGGAGAGCAAGGCTAGTTCCAGCAGGCCCCCGTTTCCCTGGGCACACTCAGCATACACCCCTGTGGTTTCTAACTAGACCAAAAGGCACAGAGTACCCTGTATTTTCTCGTCTGAATCAAGTTCTCGATGTAGGATGTACTGCAACAAATGAACTGCCTCA
>NW_020171784.1:0-340 GCF_003031525.2 Neophocaena asiaeorientalis asiaeorientalis
GGGTATGGGTTAGTGTTAGCGTACGGGTTAGGATTGCTGGACGGGTTAGTGTAAGGCTTCGGGTATGTGTTACAGTTCAGGTTAGGGTTAGGGTTAGTGTTAGGGGACGGGGACGGTTTAGAGGACTGGTTAGGGTATGACAACGATTTACGGTGAGCGTACGTGTTAGGGTACGGGTTAGTGTTAGCGTACGGGTTAGGATTAAGGGACAGGTTAGAGTATGGCTTCGGGTAAGGGTTAGGTTTAGGGTTAGGGTTAGGGTTAGGGTTAGGAGACGGGCACGTGTTAGGGGACAGGTTAGGGTACGACAACGGTTTAGGGTGAGCGTACGTGTTAGGGT
>NW_020171784.1:503-769 GCF_003031525.2 Neophocaena asiaeorientalis asiaeorientalis
GTACGGGTTAGGATTAGGGGACGGGTTAGGGTAAGGCTTCGGGTAAGGTTTAGGGTTAGGGTTAGGGTTACGGTTAGCGTTAGGGGACGGGGTCGGTTTAGGGGACAGGTTAGTGTACGAAAACGGTTTATGGTGAGCGTACGTGTTAGGGTACGGTTTAATGTTAGCGTACGGTTTAGAAATATGGGAGGCTTTAGGGTAACGATTCGGGTAAGAGTTAGGGTCAGGGTAAGGGTTAGGGTTAGGGTTAGGGGACGGGGATGGTT
>NW_020171785.1:0-181 GCF_003031525.2 Neophocaena asiaeorientalis asiaeorientalis
AAAAGAGAAATATACATCAATGGAACAGGATAGAAAGCCCAAAGGTAAACCCGTGCACATATGGTCATCTTGTCCTTGATAAAAGAGGCAAGAATATACAATGGAGAAAAGAGAGCCTCTTCAATAAGTGGTGCTGGGAAAACTGGACAGCTACATGTAAAAGAATGAAATCAGAACACTC
>NW_020171785.1:585-787 GCF_003031525.2 Neophocaena asiaeorientalis asiaeorientalis
TGCCAACAAACACGTGAAAGAATGCTCAACATCATTAATCATTAGAGAACTGAAAATGAAAACTACAATGAGATATCATCTCACACCTGTCAGAATGGCCATCATCAAAAAATCTACAAAGAGTAAATGCTGGAGAGGGTGTGGAGAATAGGGAACCCTCCTGCACTGTTGGTGCGAATGTAAATTGGTACAGCCACTATGG
>NW_020171786.1:0-828 GCF_003031525.2 Neophocaena asiaeorientalis asiaeorientalis
TGGTTGAACCAAGCATAAGAGCAGGAAGCCATTGCATCTCACCCATATTACCAAAGGTTAAACAAAGAATTAGTAACGATAAAGATGACACTGATCATTTACTTCGTCTATTCATTTGTTTCAGTGACACGTGAAGGAACTCAGCTTAACCCATTAGATACTGAACCAAAAATCTGTGAGACTGCAATCAGGCAACCAATTCAGTACATCTGGTTCTATTATGTTACCTCAGCCTGTCCTTCCTTTCCAACTTTCTTTCATAAGAATGTATCTTTGAATTCTACAGAAACATGAGTGTGGGATATAGCATAACACCAAATTTTGAGAATTAGGAGATAGAAATATATGCACATGTGTTCCAAGAAACAAGCACAAGACTATTTAGAGTTATGCTATTCACATCAGTCAGACAAACAAATGTCATTTATTCTAAAATGGATTAATTTTAGAATACTTACAGTAGAATAAATTGTGATACATTCATACAATAGAATGAAAATGACCAAGGTAATGCTACAAAAAAGAACATGAATTACTATTCAAATGTTGAGTTGTGTGAAAGAAGACAGACATAAAGGCACATACACTACTACAATTCAGTTTATCTGAAGTTAAAAGTACATTTTAAAACATCATTTTTGTTTGTTTGTTTTTGCGGTACGCGGGCCTCTCACCGCCGCGGCCTCTACTGCCACGGAGCACAGGCTCTGGACGCGCAGGCTCAGCGGCCATGGCTCACGGGCCCAGCCGCTCTGCGGCACGCGGGATCCCCCCGGACCGGGAAACGAACCCGCGCCCCCCGCATCAGCAGACGAACCCCCAACCACT
>NW_020171787.1:0-521 GCF_003031525.2 Neophocaena asiaeorientalis asiaeorientalis
TCTTAAGTGTGACAAAGACCCCTGACCACCCCTTAGCCAACGAGATCCTTATAATTCTCTTCTGAAGTAGTCTTGACCTGTGGGCTTCTGTGTTTATATGTGCGTGGCCAGGTTTTGTCAAGAGCCCTGCTAAGTGAGAATAATGAGAATCCCCTACCCTTTAACTCTGATCACCCACAGTATTTGATCAAAGCCATCAGACCTCCTATCACCCACATGGTATCTGACCACCCTGGTCTCCCTTTAGCAAGAATCCATTTGAGGCTATGTAACCAGAATCCCCTTAGCTTGTATTTCTTCTGTTAGTAATTTCCAGTCAACTCCACCCCACCATCTGCTTGGCGATAAGCCCCCACTTGCCAGGCTGTATTTGGAATTAAGCCAATTTTCCAAGGCTGCATCCCATATGCAGCAGCGAGTTTTGTTTTCAGGTTTTGGGTGAACTTTATATTGGAAACATGAGTATCATATCCAGAAAGAATTCAATTACAGGACGGGAATTGAAACAAGAAAAGAGAGCA
>NW_020171788.1:0-1247 GCF_003031525.2 Neophocaena asiaeorientalis asiaeorientalis
CCCTAACCCTTACCCAAACCCTTACGCTAACCCGTCCACTAATCCTAATGCGTACGGTAAAACTAACCCATACCCTAAAACATACGCTCACCTTAAACTGTTATCTTACCCTAACCTGTCCCCTAAACCGTCCCCGTCCCCTAACCCTAACCCTAACACTAACCCTAAACCTAACCCTAACCCTTACCCGTAGCTTTACCCTAACCCGTCCCCTAATCCTAACCCATACGCTAAACTAACCCATAACCTAACACGTACACTCACCCAAAACCGTTGTCGTACACTAACCTATCGTCTAAACGGTCCCCGTCCACTAATCCTAACCCCAACCCTAATCCTAACCCTTACCTACAGCCTTACCCTAACACGTGCCCTAAACCTAACCCGTACACTAACACTAACCAGTACCCTAACACGTACGCTTAACCTAAAACCTTGTCGTACACTAACCTGTCCCCTAAACTGTCCCCGTAATCTAACCCTAACCCTAACCCTAACCCTAACCCTAACCCTAGCCCTTACCCTACGCCTTACGCTAACCCGTCCCCTAATCCTAACCCGTACGCTAACAGTAACCCGTACCCTAACACGTACGCTCACCCTAAACCGTTGTCATAATCTAACCTGTCCCCTAAACCGTTACCGTCCCCTAACCCTAACCCTAACCCTAAACATAACCCTAAACCTTACCCGAAGCCTTACCCTATCCAGTCCGCTAATCCTAACCTGTATGCTAACACTAACCAGTACCCTAACACTTACGCTCACCCTAAACCATTGTCGTACCCTAACCTGTCCCCTAAACCGTCTGCGTCCCCTAACCCTAACACTAACCCTAACCCTAACCCTTACCCGAAGCCTTACACTAACCCGTCCCCTAATCCTAACCCGTACCCTAACAGTAACCCGTACCCTAAAATGTATGCTCACCCGAAACCATTGTCGTGCCATAACCTGTTCCCTAAACCGTCCCCGTCTACTAACCCTAACCCTTACCGTAAACCTAACCCTTAACGGAAGCCTTACCCTAACCTATCCCCTAATCCTAACTCGTACGCTAACACTAACCCGTACCCTAACACGTACGCTCACCTTAAACCATTGTCGTACCCTAACCTGTTCCCTAAACTGTCCCCGTCCCCATCCCCGTCCCGTAACAATAACCCTAACCCTAACCCTTACCCGAAGCCTTACCCTAACCCATCCCCTAATCCTAACGCGTACGCTAACACTAACCCGTACCCTAA
>NW_020171788.1:1517-2944 GCF_003031525.2 Neophocaena asiaeorientalis asiaeorientalis
ATCCCCTAATCCTAACTCGTACGCTAACACTAACCTGTACCCTAACACGTACGCTCACCTTAAACCATTGTCGTACCATAACCTGTTCCCTAAACTGTCCCCGTCCCCATCCCCGTCCCGTAACAATAACCCTAACCCTAACCCTTACCCGAAGCCTTACCCGAACCCATACCCTAATCCTAACGCGTACGCGAACACTAACCCGTACCCTAACACGTACGCTCACCGTAAACCATTGTCGTACCCTAACCTGTCCCCTCAAGCGTCCCGGCCCTCTAACCCTAACCCTAACCCTTACCCGCAGCCTTACCCTAACCCATCCCCTAATCCTAACGCGTACGCGAACACTAACCCGTACCCTAACACGTACGCTCACCTTAAAATGTTATCGTACCCTAACCTGTCCCCTAAAGCGTCCCGGCCCTCTAACCCTAACCCTAACCCTAACCCTTACCCGAAGCCTTACCCTAACCCGTCCCCTAATCCTAACCCGTACGCTAACACTAACCAGTACCTTAACACGTACGCTCACCCTAAACCGTTGTCGTATCCTAACATTTCCCCTAAACCGTCCCCGTCCCCGTCCCCATCCCCTAACCCTAACCCTAACCCTACCCCTAAACCTTACCCAAAGCCTTACCCTAACCCGTCCCCTAATCCTAACCCGTACGCTAACACTAACCAGTACCTTAACACGTACGCTCACCCTAAACCGTTGTCGTATCCTAACATTTCCCCTAAACCGTCCCCGTCCCCGTCCCCATCCCCTAACCCTAACCCTAACCCTACCCCTAAACCTTACCCAAAGCCTTACCCTAACCCGTCCCCTAATCCTAACCCGTACGCTAACACTAACCAGTACCTTAACACGTACGCTCACCCTAAACCGTTGTCGTATCCTAACATTTCCCCTAAACCGTCCCCGTCCCCGTCCCCATCCCCTAACCCTAACCCTAACCCTACCCCTAAACCTTACCCAAAGCCTTACCCTAACCCGTCCCCTAATCCTAACCCGTACGCTAACACTAACCAGTACCTTAACACGTACGCTCACCCTAAACCGTTGTCGTATCCTAACATTTCCCCTAAACCGTCCCCGTCCCCGTCCCCATCCCCTAACCCTAACCCTAACCCTACCCCTAAACCTTACCCAAAGCCTTACCCTAACCCGTCCCCTAATCCTAACCCGTACGCTAACACTAACCAGTACCTTAACACGTACGCTCACCCTAAACCGTTGTCGTATCCTAACATTTCCCCTAAACCGTCCCCGTCCCCTAACCCTAAGCCCAACACTAACCCTAACCGTTACCCGTAGCCTTACCCTAACACGTGCCCTACACCTAACCTGTACACTAACAGTAACCAGTACCCTAACACGGACGTTTAACCTAAAACCTTGTTGTACACTAACCTGTCCCCTAAAC
>NW_020171789.1:0-475 GCF_003031525.2 Neophocaena asiaeorientalis asiaeorientalis
AAAGATGATACAAACAGATGGAGAGATATACCACGTTCTTCATATGGATGAATCAATATTGTGAAAATGACTATACTACCCAAAACAATCTACAGATTCAATGCAATCCCTATCAAACTACCAATGGCATTTTCCACAGAACTAGAACAAAAAAATTCACAATTTGTATAGAAAAACAGAGCTGGAGGAATCAGTCTCCCTGACTTCAGACTGTACTACAAAGCTACAGTAATCAAGATGGTATGGTACTGGCACAAAAATAGATATATAGATCAATGGAACAGGATAGAAAGCCCAGAGGTAAACCCACGCACATATGGTCACCTTATTTTTGATAAAGGAGGCAAGAATATACAATGGAGAAAAGACAGCATCTTCAATAAGTGGTGCTGGGAAAACTGGACAGCTACATGTAAAAGAATGAAATTAGAACACTCCCTAATACCATACACAAAAATAAGCTCAAAATGGATTA
>NW_020171789.1:1602-1680 GCF_003031525.2 Neophocaena asiaeorientalis asiaeorientalis
CTAGTGGGAAGAAGCTGCATAGCACAGGAAGATCAGTTCGGTACTTTGTGACCACCTAGAGGGGTGGGATAGGGAGGG
>NW_020171790.1:0-247 GCF_003031525.2 Neophocaena asiaeorientalis asiaeorientalis
TGAATTTGGTAAACTAGCAGGATACAAAATTAATGCACAGAGGGCCTCCCTGGTTGCACAGCGGTTGAGTGTCCGTCTGCCGATGCAGGGGACTCGGGTTCGTGCCCCGGTCCGGGAGGATCCCACATGCTGTGGAGTGGCAGGGCCCGTGAGCCGTGGCCGCTGAGCCTGCACGACCGGAGCCTGTGCTCCACAACAGGAGAGGCCACAACAGTGAGAGGTCTGCATGCCGAAAAAAAAAAAAAAT
>NW_020171790.1:384-711 GCF_003031525.2 Neophocaena asiaeorientalis asiaeorientalis
TTTTGCACAGAAATAGAACAAAAAATTTCACAATTTGTATGGAAACACAAAAGACCCCGAATAGCCAAAGCAATCTTGAGAAAGAAAAACAGAGCTGATGGAATCAGGCTCCCTGACTTCAGGCTATACTACAAAGCTATAGTAATCAAGACAGTATGGTACTGGCACAGACGGGATAGAAAGCCCAGAGATAAACCCACACACATATGGTCACCTTATCGTTGATAAACGAGGCAAGAATATACAGTGGAGAAAATATAGCCTCTTCAGTAAGTGGTGCTGGGTTAACTGGACAGCTACATGTAAAAGTATGAAATTAGCACACTC
>NW_020171791.1:0-1176 GCF_003031525.2 Neophocaena asiaeorientalis asiaeorientalis
TTCGTGAATTAATAATAATTAATTTTTAGTAATTTATTAATTTTCTATAGTGACACACAAATTCTCTTATATTTATATTGGTATTTTCCACATTCTGTCACTGGGAGAATGGGCTAATAGGAGTTCATTTTCCACAAAAGGGATTCAAACCCTTAAGCAACATGACTTTCCTTTCACACTTCCCTTTTCCAAGATGACTGAAACTTGCTGATGCCATTGCTGCTTTGAGGAACTATTTGTTTCCGGTCCCCGTGGTAGGAAATATAAATGTAAGGTCACTTCCTGTCTTTGGCTCAGTAGCTATGAGAGATTTAAGGGGACTGAAATGGCGATAGTTGAGGCCACTACTGAGGAAGTGGAGGCAGAGGACTGACTGGTAGCAGAACGGGTATCAGCTTTGCAAAGTCCACGGCGGCAGGTCGAGGACGGTGAAGGAAGTAGAAAGCAGTACTAGTCCTGGAGGGAGCTATTAAGCCAAGACACCTCGTTTGTCCGTGGGCATATTCAAGTCATGAGGTAGTGGAGGGGACTGGGTTTTTAACGCCATGGAGTTGAAGAACTGGGCGTAGGAGGAAGGATTTATTAGGGAGCTACCATGGTGGTGAGGCAGGTCCTGTGGCCTTAGATTACAGCAGGAGAGGAGTGGCCGTGGGGAGTGAAAGGGTGCCTTCTAAGGGGTTACGTTTCCTGGGAACCTACAGACCCTTGGACTCACCTTCAAAGCAATTGAAATTTATGTCATAACAGAGAGGAACTTGTTTTCCTTTGTAGAATTTAATTCCTAATGATTATTGGCGGTTTATTAGGTAACGGTGAGTGGTATTGGGTAGGAGAAGATCTCTTTTAATGAGTGAATCTTTGAAATATATATATATGTTTAGCATCCCTTTCAGATGGCATAAGGTTCAGAGTCTGGGTCTAGAACATAAAATGAGATTCTGGACTTGGGGCTTTAGTGAGAATTTGGACACCTGTAATGGTGTAGACTTTTGGGGCGGGAGACCTGTAATTCTGGGACCAGTATTTGTTGTAACCCTTGAATTCAGGAAGTGGTTTTGCACAGGGGTCAGCAGCATCTTTTAGAAGTTTGTCACTTTTCTATTTCTTATGCATGCTGAAATGCTCATCATTTTCCTAATGGTAATATGAAGTACATTGATTTTCTAATAGCAGGCC
>NW_020171791.1:26640-26884 GCF_003031525.2 Neophocaena asiaeorientalis asiaeorientalis
CTACAGCTGAAGTGAGTCTCTTGTAGATAGCATATTACTGGTTTTAAGTTTTTATTCATTCTGTCATTCTGTGCCTTTGGATTAGAGGGTTAAATACATTTGATTTTAAATTAGCTATTGAAAGAAATGAGCTTGTTATCTCAATAATTGTTTTCTACCCGTTTTGTAGTTGCTTTATAATTGACTCTTGCTATTGCTTCCTTTCTTGCTCTCTTCCTTCGTGAATTAATAATAATTAATTTTT
>NW_020171792.1:0-444 GCF_003031525.2 Neophocaena asiaeorientalis asiaeorientalis
CTGCTTTATACATTTAATAATTTTTCTGAATGCTGCTTTTCGGTGAGGTGGAAAGAGTAGGTTGAATGTATAATCTGGTAATGTTGGTGTATATTGTATTATTTTAGCCCAAGTATAGTGTCATTACATAATAAACACAATGTTTACCATCTATTTTATTAAGAAAATAGTGCATACTCCATAATGCCTGAAAAATTGTGAGAATCAAAGTTTACTTTTTTCTTCTTTTCTTCCTTTGACCTAATGGGACCTTTAGTTTCCCCACTAACTGATGATCTTGTTTGTCACTTTTCAGAGCCCCTTCAGCATAAGAAAGTGATCTAACAATCATTCAGCCTCTTTGATTATGTTGTTTAGCTCTTTTATGTGTGACTTTCTTAATTCACTTGATTAGTTGTGGTGTGCCCATCTCCGTGTTAGTGGTGCCAAGGAGAGTCTAGTATT
>NW_020171793.1:0-61215 GCF_003031525.2 Neophocaena asiaeorientalis asiaeorientalis
ATGCAAAGAAAAATCTGATTTCTCTTCACCAGGGGATGAGTCGAACTGTTCTTACAGAAGAGATAACACATGGTGTGAACTCCAGATCCTAGAAAAGGGCCAGGCTCACGATAAGTATTCAACTTTTTGAAAACAAATGAACAATCATTTCCTCTCCTAGATCTTAATACCCTTTCTCTGCTGGCTACTTTCTTTCAGCTTATAAGCATCCTCAATATACTCACTTTAAAAGCCCTCAGACATATGATTCTTTGGGTCTTCTTGTGGGTAACCTAAGTATCTCCCATGCCTTCAAATACCTGTACTGCCAAAAAGCCCAGATCTGTACCTTGGGCCCAGACCTGTCTACCAGGCCCCTCTAAAGCACTGAAGATGAAGTAAGATCCTCTCCCCACCCCCAATCCCTTTCCTACTGTGCTCTGTATCTCACAAAAATATGCAGCTGTAAACCGTCACCCATACTTGCTGCCCTTCCTTTTCTAACTGGTCACCAGGCCCCACCCATTCTCTCTTGGATCTGCAAAATCCATTCAACCTTTTATAACTTAAGTGGGACCCTTAGATTACAATTCACCCTGCACCCAATCAAGTGCCTTCCACATGGAGGGCTGAGTGAGTCTGTAAACCAGAAGTCCATCTCACTGTTCTTTAGGGTTTCCCACAGCCTTCAGGATAAACATCTAAACTTCTGACAGGACAAACAAGGCCCCTTTCTGTTGGGCCCCACTAGGTTTCCAGTATCAACTATCATTTCTTTCCCAAACCCTGAGTTCCAGTCCTGTATCTTAGTTTTGTCATATTTTCTTATATTTCTCCAACTTTGACACACACTGCTCCCTCCTGCCACCCCAGGAGCTTCTACATATCCTTAGAAAGGATGGCACCTCCTCCAAGAAGCCTACCCTGAACTTTCCCTTCCAAGATTCTGTGCTCTGCAAAGGGGAAACATGGGGGGGAGGGATAAATTAGGAATTTGGGATTAACATATACACACGACTATATATAAAATAGGTAATCAACAAGGACCTACTGCATAGCACAAGGAACTCTACTCCATATCCTGTAACAACCTGTATGGGAAAAGAATCTGAAAAAGAATATGTATATGTATAATGGAATCACTTTGCTGTACACCTGAAACTAACACAATATTGTAAATCAACTATGCTCCAATATAAAATAAAAATTAAATTAAAAAAAACATGATTCTGTTCTCTGTAACACCAGAACTCACTTCTTCCCTAGCACTGACTACTGTGCTTGTGTTTACTTGCCGCCCAGTAGAAGGAGACATTACCTAGGGCAGAAGCATCCTCTCCAGCAGCGCTTGGTTCTGACAACTCATTCAAGTGCCAGGATACTCTACACACATAACCTGCTTAATTAATTCTAAGAACCCACAGAAAGGGTGGTTTTGAATGTCATTTTACAAGTGTGGGGATTGTAGTGCAAAAGAAACCTGCCCAGGCCACAGAGAGCATAAACTCCGGAATTCAAACCCTAAGCTGCCTTCACACCAGTGCTCTTTCCACTATATGATAGGACTATTGAAAGAAAATTTTTTTCCTGAGCCCTGTTTTAATGAAAAGGAAATGAAGCTGGGATATATCAATTTCCTAATTGCTTTGGCGTGTACCAGGCAAAGTCATTCAACAGACCAGGTAACATCTGTGAAACAATGAACGATGCTCCAAACTGTGCTAAGTGTTCTACATTGTAGAGTCTATAAGCATTAACAGAGTGCGACCTTGTAACCGCCAGAGAGTGAGTCCTGTTAAGCCCATGTTACAGATGAGAACACTGAGACCTAGAAGCCTTAAGGCACTCGGCCAGGATCACCGAGCCGGCAGGAGTCCTAGGCCACACGCCCCCGTCTAGTGCACGCACACCTGGGCACTGGGCATCGGTTCTAGTGCTCACCCTCCACTTTGTACCATCTAAAACTCTGCTTCGTAGCACCGACACGAGAGCCCCTGGAAGTGGAAAGTACAAACCCGTCTCGCCAAGCCATGGCTGGAAGAAGCTCTGGATACAGATCGGGGGCAGAGGGTGCTCAGGGGTGGTGCCCAGTCCACCCTGCGCAGGCAGTGGGTGTTGAAGTCCAGCAGGCCCTCCCACAGGGAGGCGCCCACGGCGGGCAGAGGCACCAAGTCCTGCAATGCGCAAAGGTCCTCACAGCGCCAGAAAAAAGTCGGCTGCGCTGTCGCGGCACAGCTTCAGTCAGTGATGATGGGCCGAGCGTGGCCTCAGGGACGCTGGCTGCACACAGGATGCCCACACACGCCTGGAAGACCCGGCTGGCCTCCTGGCCCCTCGGGCGGCCATCGCAGTCCAGGGACTGGTAATAAGGATCAAAGTGGTAAAGGTCTTGCATTCTTCTTCTTGCATTATTTCAAAACTGGCATCGCTGGCGTCAGGCAGTCCGGTAACTGGGTCCAGCAGTCCGGTAACTGGGTCCGGCGGACTGGTAAGACCGGTACTTGGGTTCATTTGCCTCTGCCTTATCTGCCTGCCATCTGCTTCCTGAAATGCAAACAGCTACACAGGGTGATTTGCTACAAGACAGTGCAGGGAGCTTAAGCACAAGATGCAGGATGGGAGTGATAGGAACAGGATGTAATTTAGCTTTGTGAAACTTACATCTAGTTACAGACAGTACAGATCAGTAACAGTTTAAATAAAACTAGGATCGATTAACCCTTTCAGGCCAGTTTATGTGTCTTCTCTAGCCTGTTCACTGTCCCCTTTACTTTCCTTATTTTCAGGAGAGGAAAAACTTCATTTCTATTTTTGCTGCAACACTATTATGCTTAGTGAAATAAGTCAAACAGAGAAAGACAAATACGGTATGTTATCATTTGCATGTGGAATCTAAAAAATAAACAATAAATGTAACAGAAAGGAAATGAACGCACAGATGTAGACATCAAAGCAGTGGTTACCAGTGGGTAGAGGGAAGGGGGGAGGGGCAAGATAGGGGTAGGGGAGGGGATGAAAGGCACAAACTACTATGCATAAAATAAATAAGCTATAAGGATAGCCAATGTTTTATAATAACTTTAAATGGAGTATAATCTATAAAAATATTGAATCACTGGGTTCTAATATATTGTTATTACAATATAATGCTGTAAATCAACTATACTTCAATTTAAAAAATGATCACCACAGTACGTCTAGTTAACATCCATTACCATACATAGTAGAAATCTTTTTTTCTTGTGATGAGGACTTTTAAGATCTACTCTCTTAGCAAATTTTAAATATGCAATACGGTATTATTAACTATAGTCACATCCCCAGGACTTATTTATCACTGGCAGTTTGTACATATTGACCACCTTTACCCATTTCACCCACCCTCCACCCCCTGCCTCTATAAGCTTTTTAAAAAATTCCATATAAAGTGAGATCATACAGGATTTTTCTTTCTCTGTCTGACAGATGGGGAAATGCCTTAAGTCCCCCACTTCGGATGACATCTCCTTGCCTCACAAGTCTCAGTCCGACTGGGCTAGCTTTGGCAAGGGGACGGAGCTGGATCAGGAGCCGCTGCTGCCATATCTGGATCAAGTTCCAGTTTTGGTCTATCATCCAACACCTAGCCAGACTCGCCTAGCGTCTCAGCTGAGAGGAACAAAATAGGATAGCTCAAAAGAATAGGCCTCATACAGCATTAGCCTAAAGGAGTTTATGACCCTGGAAGAAACGGATCAGAAAAAAGAATCCAGGGGGCTTCCCTGATGGTGCACTGGCTAAAGACTCCGCACTCCCAATGCAGGGGGCCTGGGTTCGTTCCCTGGTCATGGAACTAGATCCCACACGCATGCCGCAACTAAGAGTTTGCATGCCATGACTAAGGAGCCCACCGGCTGCAACTAAGACCCAGCACAACCAAAACATAAAATCAATCAATAAAATAAAACAAATATTATAAAAAAAGATCCGGGAGTGTGTGATCTGTATGATGGACTTTGTTTATGAGAACCCAATTTGATTTCTGCTGTGTATGCAGATCACCTGGGCTGTACAGATGACTGGCTGATGAGATCCTTCACGTGCCCCTCCTGCATGGAGACAGTTGATGCAGCACTGCTTTTGTCCTACGAGACTAACTGAGCCAGTGTCTCTCACCTGACTTCAAGTGAACCATCATTTTTGGTGGTTTTGATCTTTTCTCGTTGAGCCCAAAGAGCGGGGGATTAGGAATTAAGATCATGCACGAAAGTTTCCTAAAAATTCCTGAACGGCTTCAGATGTTGCGGAAAAGTACGTGATATTTTAGAAATTCAGGGGGAAAAGTAGGATGCTATTTTTATGTAAAGCCTTCCCCCAGTGTTTAAAAATATAATTGTATTTAGATCTTGTTATTGCTCCAGTACATAGGATTTGTGTAAAGTGTTACATCAGCTATACATGTTTCAATTGTGTATAGAAGATTAGGAGAAAGATAGTGGTTGCTTTTCCTAAGTGAGATATCTTTCTTCTTCCCCATACCCAAATTCTTTTCTGAAGTTGCTGGCATTTGGGTCAAGGTTTTATTTAAAGCTACATTTTATAACACTGGCACAAAAAAGGTAGTTTTAAGCTTTTTTGCATAGTTCTTTTTTTTTTTTTAGAATAAACATAGAGCATTTATTTTTTACTTTATAGGAACTCCACAAGTTAAGGTCCCATTGTTCTTTTGCTGTGATTGTTGTTACTACTGATGTTGCTATTTTCTGTCTTTGCTGGTTCTTTCTAATCTACCATTTGTCGTTATTGGCATACAGTCATCTCAGGGTCACAAGATAGCTGCTATAAAACCAAGTATCATATTCTAACAAAACAAGGAGGAAGCAGAAAAAGGGTCCCAATGGTCATTTTCCTAATGCATATTTATCTTTTTTCAGAGAAAAATATCATTCTCATAAGCACAATAACAGCCTTCCCCTAATTTCTCATTTGCCAAAACAGACTGATATGACCAATTCATAAGACAATTCATGGCAAAGAGGGATATGATAATGATTGCCTCAGCCTAACAAGTATTTATCCACGAAAGCTGAATGCTTCACTCCTCAAAGAAATCAACACTTTTCTACATACAAAACACAAGTCTCTTGAAGGGTTCTTCATAAGTGCATTATAGAAGAATTTAGTATGTCATAAGCACTTAAGGATTTGACATTCAACTGTAGTAGTATCCATGTTGGTTAATTTTCTTACAAGCCCCATGATGAGTTTGAGAAAAACTGAAAGAATTACAGGATCAGGTTCTATTAAATCCTTACATGTATCTTGCTTAAGTTTTAGAAAAAGGGTCCCAATGGTCATTTTCCTAATGCATATTTATCTTTTTTCAGAGAAAAATATCATTCTCATAAGCACAATAACAGCCTTCCCCTAATTTCTCATTTGCCAAAACAGACTGATATGACCAATTCATAAGACAATTCATGGCAAAGAGGGATATGATAATGATTGCCTCAGCCTAACAAGGATTTATCCACGAAAGCTGAATGCTTCTCTCCTCAAAGAAATCAACACTTTTCTACATACAAAACACAAGTCTCTTGAAGGGTTCTTCATAAGTGCATTATAGAAGAATTTAGTATGTCATAAGCACTTAAGGATTTGACATTCAACTGTAGTAGTATCCATGTTGGTTAATTTTCTTACAAGCCCCATGATGAGTTTGAGAAAAACTGAAAGAATTACAGGATCAGGTTCTATTAAATCCTTACATGTATCTTGCTTAAGTTTTGGTTCATTAATTTATATCCAACTACATAAAGCAAATTTGGAGGAATAAATAAATAAATAAATAAGATTGAGGTCTCCAAATATTTTCATAGGAAGATGTCCACCATATATTAAATTATAAACCAGAATGTCTAAATACTATACCATTAAATCACATGTACAGTCAGTGCTGTATATCCAACGGTTCCATATCCTGCAGACATGGAAGGCCGACAATACTACACCATTTTACATACGGGACTTGAGCATCCGAGGATTTTGGTATCCATGGGGAGTCCTAAAACCAATCCCCTGCAGATACCAAGGGACCATTGTATATGCTTATATCTGCATTTTTTACGTCTCAAAAAATATGTGCTAAATTATTACTGGTGGTCACCTCTGAGTAGGGGGCAAAATTGCCTTCCCTTCCACTTCATACATTTCTCTGACTGCATTTGTTGCATTCAGCTTACATTACTACTGTAAACAGAACAATTTAAACATGGTCTGCCTCTTGGGGTTGGCAACTCACCTGCAGATGTGGTAGCCAGTCCTGTTTAAACCATGGGTACAGTGGACACCAATAAGTCTGTCTATAAAACAGGGAATATGGAATTAAGTAAGCAAAGTAGATACACTAAAAACAAGTTATACAATTTTCTGAAGAGTAGCGTTTATTAGTTACCAAAACACGACCACTAACCTGAAAAGGAAAAACTCTGAAGAAAGAGTGTTTTTGCAGGAATGTACTATCAAGAATTAACTACTATAAAGTCAAAATTCATTGTCTCTGGGAAATTTTGCATAGCCTCCAATCAGATGCAATAGCATGGACTGGAGAATGCCCATCAGGAACTGACCTGACTATAGAAAAAGGGAGTGGAAACACAAAAACAAAAACAGGCTACCAGACGAATAGAATTTGTTTTTGAGTGAAACAAATGGAATGCCTTCAATTTTAATGCTCAATATTAAAAAGAACAAATGGTTTCTGAAGTGCTCTTGGGGTCCCAAAGCACTTCCATTCCTTCTCTCATTCACTGCTCCTCACATACTATGGGTCTATGTGCTTGTGGACTTCCCGGGTTAACTAGTACCGTTTTTATTTCACAATGAAAAAGTAAGGCTTGAGACGTAAGCCCAAGCTGCACAGCAGGCAAACAGAAAAAAGACTAGAATCGAGTCTCAGATTTTTCCAACTGTGCCACAGTAATTTGTGGTCCAGCACTTAAAAAAAATTATATGAGAAAGTAAATATAAAACATCAACATGTAGCTGATCTCTGCAAAAGGTATGTCTGTGACTAGGTGGTGTCTGGCATTCATCATCTCCTGCCTGGATTACTACCGCCCTATAATTCTAACAGTCTCTTCTATTTCAACTGATCCTCCACATGGAAGATGTTATCTTTTTAAAATATAAACTAGGCTGGATTGCTCTGTTGCTTGAACTTCACTAAGCACAGAATAGAGCCCAGGTTGTTAGCACAGCATTGAGAACTCTTTATAAACAATTATCAGTCTGTCTCTCCAACTGAATTATAAGTTCAAACTATGACTTACATGGACCTACATCATCCACCTCCCTCCTTTGCCCTGACAGCCTCCCCTGATCTCATTCTCTACTGCCCTGCCCGCACTCACTTTCCCCTGTCCAGCCACACTGGCTTCCTTACTATTCCTCAAACATGCCAAGCACAGTCGTGCCTCAGGGACTTTGCACCTACTATTCCTTCTGCTTCAGAACACACCCTCCCACCCCATCTCCACTCTCCCAGATATCCAATGGCTTGTTTCTCACTTCAAGGCTCTGCTCCATCGACATCTTAATAGAGGGGACTTCCCTGATCACCTACCACATTCCCTCACCTCTTCATCTTCTTTTGTTATTCTCCAAAGCATTTACCACCGCTTGACACTCCACATATTGACTTATTTATTCATCTCTCTCCCCCACTACAATGGAAAGTACGTAAGGGCAAGAACTTTGTTCTCTTCCTACTTCCTAGAACAGCGCCTTCAACTTAGAAGGTGTTATACAAGTATTTGCTGAAAATGAATGTATGACTTCTTTGCCCTTTCACACTACCCTCTAGTCACACCAGAGGCTGCCCCTCCAGAGCACAAGTTCAAGCCCTGTGCCTTTTGTACCTGTCCCCAATACCTGGGCTGTCCTTTCCTCATTCCGGCAAAATAACATACATATTTCCTAGCTCTGACCACTGAAAAAGTCTAGAGACAACTGATGTCATGTCAAAAGGACTCAGGAGTCACCGAGAAGCTCCAACTGGCCAAAGATAGGGCCTCAGTTAGAATAATAACTGTAACAGAGTCCACGGTGATAGGAGTAAATAAAATTTTACAAAACTGGTCAACACTGGAGGATATTTGTGAATCAACTCATTATTTTGAAAACTGTTAAATAAAAGAAGAGAAATAAATATGATTTACCTATGTTTTACCACAATAAAAAAAAAAAGGAATAACAGAGCTGAAATTTCAATTCTTCCTTTTCCGAGAGTCAGTTTCATCGTCTGTAAAATTAGTAATTGTAGTTGTCTATCCTCTGAGCTTAGTGCAGAGTAAGCACTCAGTAGGAGATATCAGTACTACTTCCACTTCAAGAGCAAAGGATTGCTGTGAAGATTAACTAAGTCAATGGATATGAAAGAACTTTCTAAATGACAAACTGCTCCACAAATATTAAAAGACATTAGGTGTTACTGTCTCCCAAGGCCATGGAACAGGTCAGAAGAAGGATAATTCTTTTTTTTTTTTTTTTAGAAGGATAATTCTTTTGCACTGGAATGTCCTACATGGGCCAAGAGTGGGTTTCTGTACTATATCAGAAGGCATTAGGAAAAGGAAGCATAAAACTTAGAGCACAATTGTCTTTTACAGTGATGCTTAAACATGCTCAGGCAACTGCTTAAAATAAGTGCTAAAGACATAATGGACATACCTTTCTTTCTTTTTAGGATACTATTGTAACTACTAAAAGTTTACTTCATTTTCAAAATATAGAACATGGAAGCTTATAGAATTTCTTCAGCACATCTAGAGCCAACTGCCAAATACTATAGTTCAATTCATATCTTTAATCTCATTTTGAAACAGCAATTACAAATGTGTACTTAAGGAAACCACTAGCTTCCCTTTTTGAACCCATGAGAGAAGGCCAGGATTCACCTTAGCATAAGATGATAACTACTGAACTACTATGAATTAGTACAGTATCAGAAAGAAGGTCATTTTCAATCACGGCTTCCATCTACCTCTGGCTTGTAATAGCGGCGAGTATTTGGTAAGTCAATCATCAGCCCAAGTTCTTCATTCTGTCCTTGGATTTTGTTAAGAGATCCAAGGGGGAGAAACGTTCTTCTGGAGCAAGATTCTTTTCAAAACTCTGTCAGAAAGAATAAAATAAGGAAGAACATATGTTTAAAATCCTTTACTACATTATCCATTTATTCAAAACCTGTGATGCTAACATATGAAATTCAAAGTAAAGTTTCCTCCTCTGGAGTTTACAAGTGATATTACAATCCTTTCTTCCAGAGAGATTAGACGGAAGAAAATAAGCTCACTTCTATATAGTTATTTCTATGTTTGTTTATTTCATGTTGGTCTCCTAACCTGACTGTAAACTCCCAGAAGGCAGGGACCACATCAATTTTGCCCACCACTGTATTGCCAGCTCCAAGCAGAGTGCCTGTAAATAGACACATAAATAAATACTTCTTGAATATCTATCTATATGAAGGATGGCTAAATATTCTTTTATGTATTTGGTTTATTTATGTACTCTGTTCGATTGATCTGTTTGGTTATTCAAGTGCCAGCAACACAATTTTCTTTTTAAATTAGTAGACTAGTTTTAGAGCAGTTTGAGTTTCACAGCAAAACCGAGCAATATGTACACAGTTCCCAGTTATACTCTCTCTCCTTCATCCCACACTGCCTTCCCCATTATCAACATGCCATACCAGTGTGCTTCATTCGTTAGAATTCATGAACCAACACTGACACATCGTTATCAATCAAAGTCCATAGTTTATTGCATTCATGGTACAAGTAACTGACTATTTCTTTATTTCTAGTATAGTCATCCCCAAACATTTACATACTGAGATACATATTACTTTCTTATAAATTACTTTATTCTTTATTTATAGTTAGGGCATTGCATTGTTTTTTTTTGTTTTTTAATTAAGTACAAAAGTAGGTTGTATTTATCTATGAATTCCATTTCTGGATAGTAAAAGAGGTATTAAAAAGTATTTGCTATAAAAAGGGAAAATGGAGTACGATGGGGTTGAGAGCCAGGGCTCTATATGGAGAATTCAGATTTCTGAAAGAATACGGTATTAACTTTTGCTTACCTTTTTTTAAGGAACTTTGAAAGCAATGAAATGAGTCCCAGGCATCCGCTGTTCAACTGGGAGATAGTCTTTCCACCTGTTAATATATTTTTTGTTAGGCAAATTTTATGTTAGGCTGTCTCCCTGCATAGGATGAATGCGCCTTGAAAATGGAAATCATATCCCTCTAGGGTAGGTCCCTCTTCTTTCTGCTTTGCATTTTGCTGCTCCACTTATTCAACCCCACCTAGTAATAACCTATACTTCCCTTGTTCCTGTTTTCCCATCTTGAAAACAGATAAAAGGCAACAAAACAATGTAAAGGTCTCAACAAATAAGGGATATCTAAAACCAGAGATGGCCAGAACTTCTGTATCCCTGATAAAACCTAGCCCGCTGTTGACTACTAAGGTATCATTAATACATGCGTGTTGACTGAAATAGTTTAATCTCAATTCTTCCACTTCACAATTTACTTTTAGTCTTTATACAAAACCTGATAATAAAATTCCTTAATGCTAGGAAACACAGTGAAAAATAATATCTGAACTGACTTTTGTAAGATTAGTTCGAAAATTCGGCAGTACCGGTGCGTTTTTTCACTCAAACTTAGTTCCAGTAACAATTACTCACATTTTCTGTGCCTAAACAACACAGCTTGAGGAACTGAAGGGGATTCCATTCTGGTAATTAAGGAGGGTCCCCAACACTGACAGTCCCATCTTAAAAAGCTGTCTCTCTGCATTTTACCCGAGGAGCAATGGCCAGAGCCTCCCTTTTAAAACGATGGGGAGAAATCAGAACATCACACACAGTCCCTTTCAGCTACTGTGAACTGAGTCGCGAGACGACCAATACCCCCTAGCACAGCGCGGACGGGCCAGCGCGCGGAGGCAACAGTCACAGGAGACAACACAAGATACGAAACCCAGGCCCAGGGGCCAAGCCGTATTACCTTTCCGAGATGTGCTTTCCGCCCTTCCTCCTGGCCGACGAACGTCCGTCCGGAAAAGCCGCGACGCTGACCCCAGCGCCCACGGGCATGATGCCACTGGCTCATGCGATCCCCAAGATGCCGCCCACCCAATGCCAAGAGTGCAAAAGTCGCCAACCCGGCGCCCCCGGTGCCAGGGCCCCGAACCACAAGCGCCTAGGCACAAACCCACGCAGCTCGCGGCCCTCCTTCTACTGCGCATGCGCCATCGCGCGTCGAGATGACGTCATTACGCCGGCCGACTGAGACGCTTCCTTAGTAAAGAGGAGTCTGACGCCTGCGATTCCCTCCCTTGCCGGAAGATGGTAGCAGAGGTCCATTAGTTCGTGTGTTTACCCTTCAGAATTCTAATCATATGGCACATGGAAAGTTGTCCCACTCTTCCAGTATCTTGTGTGGTTCTTTCAGATATTTCCCAAGTGCTTACATTCACACTTGTTGTATCTTGTATGTAAGTATTTCTACGTAGTGGAGATCCTGTATTTTATGCAAGAGCAGCATAGTATACATAGTCTACAATCTGTCTTGGATAGTGATCTTCCCAGTCAATTTTTGTGTACATACATTCCATTCTCTTTAATAGCTGCATCACATTACATAATTTACATGGCCAGTCCAATATTGATGCACTTTTAGTTTTCAGTTTGGGGGTATTTTGTTTGTTTTTTGTTTCTGTCCTCTTACAGATAGGCTGCAATGTGAACCTCTTTATATATGTGTATAGCTATATATAAATTTCTAGAACTAGAATTTCTGGAAAGAAAGAGATGCAAACTTAAAATATTGATTTTCAATCAATCTAATCTGCCTAATCAACCTTCAAAAATATTCTATCAACTTATACTCCACTCACAGTGAAACATTTATTGGGTTTCTATTATGTGCCTGGTATCATGCTGGAGGTTGACAGTATATATTTACATTTTAGACAATACCAAAAAATGCCTGAGAGAGATAAGAGTGGAGCTCAAGTATAACATTTCCTCACAGTATCAGGCATAGGGATCTGTACCTGTTAGAAAAACTATGAATCCTGCCACAAGTGGAACAGCAAAGAACAGCATGTCCTACAGTAGGTCTGAAGGTATAATAGCATACTAAATTCCATTGTTATTTATAATAACAAATGTTTTTTGTTAGTTTTACTTTTCAGTTTCTAATTTCTGAAAGTATCTTACATACACTGGTAGTAATCTTCACAACCAGGTTTAAAGGGAGGGTGCTAGGAAGAAATTCAATCGTTTCTAGTTTTAGATTTTATCTATAAGGAAGAGCTATTATTCACCAATTTGATCTCTGTAGTTACTCTCTAATACAGTTATTAATTAATAGGTATAAAAGCTTAATAATTCCCTTAACATTTCTTGGGAATAATTTTAGATTCGTAGAAAAGTTGCACAGATAGTACAGAGTATTCCCTTTACCCAGTTACCCCTAGTGTTAACATCTTTCATAACTATGGTACATTTTTCAAAACTATGAAATTAACATTGTTGCAATATTGTTAAGTAAAGTATAGATTTTATTCAGATTTCACACTTTTCCCACTAATGTCCTTTTTCTGTTCCAGGATCCTATCCAGTACACCATATTGTATTTAGTCATCATATTTCTTTAATCTCCTCTGATCTGTAACAGTTGTCCAGTCTTTCCTTTTTTTCTCATGATCTTTAGACTCCACTTTAAAGAGTACTAATGAAGTATTTTGTAGAATGTCCCTAAATTTGGATTTGTATGGTACTTTATTATAATTATACTTAAGTTATGGGCTTTGGGGAAGAATTCCACAGGATTATAGTCCCCTTTTAATCATATATGATTTTTCTAGTTCTTTAATTTTGTACTTATATGATAGATGTTCACTAAACTTGGAATAATCACTTCATGATAACAACATGACATTGCTGGTGATGTTAACCTTGATCATTTTGTTAAGCTTTCTCCAACCAAGTTTCTCCACTGTAAAGTTGCTATTTTCCTCTTTCCATACTCTCTGGAAGTGAGTTACTAAGTCTAGCCTACACATAAGGGGAAGGGAATTAAATTCCGTCTCCTAGAGGAAGGAATATCCACCCATTATTTGGAATTCTTTTTTAAGGAAAATGTGTCCCTTCTCACACATTGAGCTCTAACCATGTTATTGTGACATATTTACAATTAGGCTTAGGGCTAGCCTTAGGCTTAGAGTTAGGTTTGTGGTTGAAGTTAAAGCTATGATTATGGTTAAGATTAGATCTGAGGCTAAAGCTAAGGCTAGGATTAATGCCAATGTTAGAGTTAAGGTTAATATTAGGGTTATTGCTAGGGCTAGGACAAGGGATAGAGCTAGGGTTAGCTGAACCTCAAATTTTGAGGTTCAAGATCTGGATCTAAGAGTAGGTCCTTTTTCAAATTCTAGTTCCAATGTCCAGGTCAGGTCTAAATCCATATCCAAGATCCTGAGTCCAAAGAAAAGTTCTAAGTTAAGTTTAGAATCCTGGTGTAGGTCCAAAATGATATAATCATAGAATTTTTCTTCTATAGCCAGCTGATGTGACGGTTTCATGAATTTATTTTTGCATGTTGAAACAAACTTACGTGTATGGTATAAATCCCATTTGGTCACGTGTATATTTTTAAAATACATTGTTGTATTTGATATGCTATTATTTTTTTGATATGCTATTATTTTGTTGAGAAATATTGCATCTATGTTCATAAAAGATATTAGTGTTTAGTTTTCCTTTCTTGTAATGTCTTAGTCTGGTTTTGGTATTGGGGTAATGCTGGCCTCATAGAATGAGTTAGGAAGTATTCCCTTTGCCTCTGTCTTCTGAAAAGGATTGTAGAGAATTGGTACAATTTCTTCTTTAAATGTTTGTTAGAATACACCAGTTAAGTCTGGTGGTTTTTTTGGAATGTTATTATTTATTCAATTTCTTTAATAGATATAGGCCTAATCAGATTGTTTATTTCTTCTTGTGTGAGATTTGGAAGGCTGTGTCTTTCAAGGAATTGGTACATAGTTGTTCATAATGTTCTTTTAATGTCCTTGGAATCTGTAGTAATGTCCCCTTTTTCATTCCTGATATTAGTAATTCATATCTTCTCTCTCTCTTTTTTTCCCTTAGCCTGGCTAGAGGTTTATTGATTTTATTGATCTTTCCAAAGAACCAGCTTTTGGTTTCATCGATTTTCTCTACTGGGACTTGTTTTTTTTATTTCATTGACTTCTGTTCTGTTCATTATTTCTTTTCTTCTCTTTACTTTAGATTTCATTTGCTCTTCTTTTTCTATTTCCTAAACTGATAAGTTATTGATTTTAGAGCTTTCTTTTTTTCTAGTTCTTTAATTTTGTACTTATATGATAGATGTTCACTAAACTTGGAATAATCACTTCATGATGTTTAAAAATCAAATCATTATGCTGTATACCTTAAATTCATACATTGTTGTATGTCAATATATCTCAATAAAAGAAGAAAAAAATGAATAAAATAAAAATTGCTTTCTACATATTTTTTCTTTTCTGTTCTATGCATTCAATGCTATAAATTTCCTTTTAAGCACTACTTTCACTGCATTCCACACATTTTGATGAGTTCTGTTTTCGTTTTTATTTAGTTCCAATTATTTAAATTTTTTTTCTTTAGATTTCTTCCTTGACTCATGTGTATTTAGAACTGTGTTGTTTAATCTCCATGTATTTGGTGATTTTCCAGTTATATTTCTGTTATTTACTTCTAGTTTAATCCATTGTGTTCTGAGAGCAGACACTGTATGATTTCTTTTCTTTTAAATTTTTTAAGGTGTACTTTATGGCCCAGAATGTGGTTATATTGGTAAATGTTCCACATGAATTTGAGAAGAATGTGAATTCTGCTGTTGAAGTAGTTTACAAGTATCAACTATTTGATTCATGGTACGGTTGAGTTCAGCAACGTCCTTACTGATTTTCTGCCTGCTGGATCAGTCCATTTCTGTAAGAGGAATGTTGAAGTCTCCAACTATGATAGTAGATTCATCTATTTCTCCTTGCAGTTCTATCAATTTCTGCCTCATGTACTTTAAGGCTCTGTTGTTAGGTACATACACATTAAAAGTTGCATGTCTTCTTGGAGAATGGATCCCTTTATCATTACGAAATGATTTTTTAAAATTCCTGTTAACTTTCCTTGCTCTGAGATTCATATAGCTATTCCTGCTTTCTTTTGATTACTCTTTCTTTTGTTATCATTTTCTCCATCTATTTACTTTTAATCTACATGTGTCTTCACATTTAAAGTAGGTTTCTTTAAATAGACACCATATAGTTAGGTCTTATTTTTTGATCCACTCTGACAATCTCTGTATTTTAATTGGTGCATTTAGACCATTGACATTTAAAGTGATTATTGATATAGTCAGATTAATATCTACCATATTTGTTACTGTTTTTTGTCACCCTCATTCTTTGTATTTTTGTCTTACACTATTCTTCTTCCATTCACAGTTTATTTCATATGATTCTATTTTCTCTCTTTAGTACGTGAGTTACACTTTTTAAAGAATTACTTTTTTGTTTGTTTGTTTACTGGTTGCCCTGGAATTTGCAGTATACATTTACAATTAATCAAGGTCCACTTTCAAATAACACTACACCACTTCACATGTACCTTGTAATAAAAGCAATAATCCTAATTCTTCCTTCATGTCCCTTTTGTCATTGCTGCCATTCGTTTCATTTATATATAAGCATATATACATGAGCATTATGTATGTTTATACATTACATAAGATATGTAATCATACATAATCAAATACATTGTGTTGATATTATTATTTTGAACAAACTTTTGTCTATCAGATCAGTTAAGAATAAGAAAAATGAAAAACTTAATTTTACCTTCACATTTCTTCTTCAACACTTTCTGTTTTGTGTAGATCTGAGCTTCTGACTTAATTCCATTATCTCTAGAGAACTTCTTTTAATATTTCTTGCAAGGTAGGTCTACTGGCAACAAATTTTCTCAATTTTTGTTTGTCTGAGAAAGTCTTTATTTCTCCTTCACTTTTTTTTTTTAAAAAACATCTTTATTGGGGTATAATTGCTTTACAATGGTGTGTTAGTTTCTGCTTTATAACAAAGTGAATCAGCTATACATATACATATGTTCCCATATGTCTTCCCTCTTGCGTCTCCCTCCCTCCCACTCTCCCCATCCCACCCCTCCAGGCTGTCACAAAGCACCGAGCTAATATCCCTGTGCCTTGCGGCTGCTTCCCCCCAGCTATCTACCTTACTACATTTGTTAGTGTGTATATGTCCATGACTCTCTCTCGCCCTGTCAAAACTCACCCTTCCCCCTCCCCATATCCTCAAGTCCGTTCTCCAGTAGGTCTGCGTCTTTATTCCTGTCTTACCCCTAGGTTCTTCATGACATTTTTTCCCCTTAAATTCCATATATATGTGTTAGCATACGGTATTTGTCTTTTTCTTTCTGACTTACTTCACTCTGTATGACAGACTCTAGGTCTATCCATCTCATTACAAATAGCTCAATTTCATTTCTTTTTAAGGCTGAGTAATATTCCATTGTGTATATGTGCCACATCTTCTTTATCCATTCATCCGATGATGGGCGCTTAGGTTGTTTCCATCTCCGGGCTATTGTAAATAGAGCTGCAATGAACATTTTGGTACATGACTCTTTTTGAATTTTGGTTTTCTCAGGGTATATGCCCAGTAGTGGGATTGCTGGGTCATATGGTAATTCTATTTGTAGTTTTTTAAGGAACCTCCATACTGTTCTCCATATCTCCTTCACTTTTGAAGGATAACTTCAGAGTACAGAATTCTGGGTTGGTTCAACACTGTAAATATTTCACTCCACTCCCTTCTTTCATGATATGTAATTCTTATCTTTGCTCTTCTATAGGGGTGTGTTTTATTTCCTCTGGCTTCTTCAGGATTTTTTCTTTATCTCTGATTTTCTAGTTTGAAGATATGTCTGGGTGTAATGATTTCATAATTTATCCTGGTGTTCTCTGAACTTCCTGGATCTGTAATTTGTGCCTGACATTAATTTGGGGAAATAGTCATTATTTTTTCAAATATTTCTTCTTCTTCCTTCCTTCCTCCCTACCTCCCTCCTTCTTTCTTTCTTTCTTTCTTGCTTGCTTTCCTTCCTTCCTTCTCTTTCTTTCTTCTTTCTTCTCCTTCTAGTATTTCTACCACATGTATGTTGCAACTTCTTTTTTTGTCCCATTTTCCTTGGATATTTTGTTCTCCCCCCTTCAGTCTTTATTCTCTTTGATTTTTGTTTTATATGTTTCTGATTGAGATATTCTCAAGCTCAGAGATTCTTTTCCAGCCATGTCCAGTCTACTAATAAGCCTATCAAAGGCATTCTTTGTTGCTGTTACAGTGTTTTTGGTCTTCTGTCATTTCTTTCTAGTTCTTCCATCTCTTTGCTTACATTACCCATCTGTTCTTGCATGTTGTCTACTTTATGCACTACAGTCCTTGCCATATTAATCATATTGATTTTAAATTCTCGGTTTGATAGTTCCAACATCTTGCCATGTCTGGTTTAATGCTTGCTCTTTCTCTTCAAATTTTAATTTTTGCCTTTTAATATGCCCTTTAATATTTTTTCTTGATAGCTGGATGTGAAATGGTGGGTAAAAGGAACTGTTGTAAATAGGCCTTTAGTAATGTAGTTGTAAGGTGTAGAGGGAAGTTCTATAGTCTTATGATGAGGTCTCGGTCTTTTTCTGAGCCTATGCTTCTGCTATGAAGTTCACAAGTGTTTCTCAGGTCTTTTTCTCCTCCTTAGCTAGGACAGGATAAATAGAGTGAGTTGGAATAGGGTTATTTCCCTTCCCTCTGGATCAGTCAGGCTGTTAATACCCCAGAAGGTTAGGCTATGGTTAACTAGTTTCTTCTAAGGGCAGGTCTTGTTAAGAACAGAATGTTCTGGTGTATTTTGAAATGGTTCCTCCTCCACCCCTCCCCCCACTCTCTGGGCTAGAAACATAAGATTTCCCCCCAGTATTTACCATGAGGACCTGGTCAAGCTCCTGGTGGTAAATCTCATGAAACTGTGGGGACCCTCCTAAGACTGGGTCTTCCTGCAGTTTTTAACTCTCAAAGTTGTTCACACTGAGCCTCCAGCAATTCATCAATTATGATTCAGTGTTTCCTACCCCAGCACTGGTTCCTAAGGTAGTTTCTGTTCATGAGTCTCTGCTCCCATAAGCTGTGACTTCATATATTCATCTGTCTGTGTCTCCAATCTTGAGGGCAGCAATTTGTTCTCCCATCTCTTATGGACACAAGAATAGCTTTTGAGTTTTCAGTCTCCAGCTTTTTACTTGTTATTAGGATGGAGCTCCTTATATGCAGAACTAGAAACTGGAATTTTTGTTTGTTCCCTTTACTTATGACTAGTGCTTCTGATATAGAGTTTAACAATTCACTTATTGAAGAACATTTAGATTGATTCCAGGTTTGGCTCTTACAAATAAAACTGCTATGAACATTCATGTACAGGGGTTTGTGTGAACATAAGTTCTCATTTCTCTGGGATAAATGTCCCAGAGTGCAGTTGCTGCGTCATATGGTAATTGCATGTTCAATTTTATAGGAAAGTGCCAAACTGTTTTCCAGAGTGACTGTAATCTTTAATATGTGTGTGTGTGTGTTTACTGTGAAATGATCAGCTACTTAACATCCATCAGCACACAGTAATTTTTTTCTTGTGATGAGAACTTTTAAGATTTACTCTCAGCAACTTTCAAATAGACAACAAAGTATTATTAACAATAGTCACTATGCTGTACATAACATCCCCATGATTTATTTATTTTATGACCGGTGTTTGTACCTTTGACCACCCTCACCCAGTTTTGCCACCCCCACCTCTGAAAACCACCAATCTTTCTCTCTGTTCTCTTATTTATGAGTTTGATTTTTCTTTTTTAGCTTTTTAGATTCCACATATAAGTGAGATCATACAGTATTTGTTTTTCTGTCTGATTTATTCACTTAGCATAAATGTGCTTCAGTCATGTTGTTACAAATGGCAAGATTACCTTTTTTAATGGCTGAATAACATTCTTGTGTGTGTGTGTGTGTATACACACATATATCTGGCTGTTCAGTTTTCCCACTTATTGAAGAATGGTCCATTTCCAATTGTATATTCTTGGCTCCTTTGTTGTAAATTAATTGTGTGAGTTTATTTCTGGGCTCTTTATTCTGTTCCATTGGTCTGTGTGTCTGTTTTAATGCCAATATCATACATTTTGATTATAATATCTTTGTATATAGTTTGAAATCAGGGAATGTGATGCCCTAGCTTTGTCCTTTCTCAAGATTGCTTTGGCTGCTCAGGGTCTTCTGTGGTTCCATACAAATTTTAGGATTGTTCTATTATTGTGGAAAATGCCATTGGAACATTGATCAGGATTGCATTGAATCTATAGGTTGCTTTGTGTAGTATGGACATTTTGGCAATATTAATTCTTCCAACCCATAAACATGGAATATCTTTCCATATATTTGTGTCTTTTTCAGTTTCTTTCATCAATGGCTTATAGTTTTCAGTGTACAGGTCTTTCACCTCTTTGGTTAAATTTATTCCTAGATATTTTATTCTTTTTGATGCAATTGTAAATGGGATTGTTTCTTTAATTTATCTTTCCGATAGTTTGTTATTGGTGTACAGAACTGCAACTGATTTTTGTACAATTATCCCTTGGTATCCTCAGGCATCTGGTTCCAGGACCCCTGTAAATACCCAAATCCACGGATGCTGAAGTCCCTTATATAAAATGGCACAGTATTTGCATATAACCTACACACTTTCTCCTATATACTTTAAATAATTTCTAGATTACTTATAATACTTAATACAATGTAAAATGTGGGGACCCTCCTAAGACTGGGTCTTCCTGCAGTTTTTAACTCTCAAAGTTGTTCACACTGAGCCTCCAGCAATTCATCAATTATGATTCAGTGTTTCCTACCCCAGCACTGGTTCCTAAGGTAGTTTCTGTTCATGAGTCTCTGCTCCCATAAGCTGTGACTTCATATATTCATCTGTCTGTGTCTCCAATCTTGAGGGCAGCAATTTGTTCTCCCATCTCTTATGGACACAAGAATAGCTTTTGAGTTTTCAGTCTCCAGCTTTTTACTTGTTATTAGGATGGAGCTCCTTATATGCAGAACTAGAAACTGGAATTTTTGTTTGTTCCCTTTACTTATGACTAGTGCTTCTGATATAGAGTTTAACAATTCACTTATTGAAGAACATTTAGATTGATTCCAGGTTTGGCTCTTACAAATAAAACTGCTATGAACATTCATGTACAGGGGTTTGTGTGAACATAAGTTCTCATTTCTCTGGGATAAATGTCCCAGAGTGCAGTTGCTGCGTCATATGGTAATTGCATGTTCAATTTTATAGGAAAGTGCCAAACTGTTTTCCAGAGTGACTGTAATCTTTAATATGTGTGTGTGTGTGTTTACTGTGAAATGATCAGCTACTTAACATCCATCAGCACACAGTAATTTTTTTCTTGTGATGAGAACTTTTAAGATTTACTCTCAGCAACTTTCAAATAGACAACAAAGTATTATTAACAATAGTCACTATGCTGTACATAACATCCCCATGATTTATTTATTTTATGACCGGTGTTTGTACCTTTGACCACCCTCACCCAGTTTTGCCACCCCCACCTCTGAAAACCACCAATCTTTCTCTCTGTTCTCTTATTTATGAGTTTGATTTTTCTTTTTTAGCTTTTTAGATTCCACATATAAGTGAGATCATACAGTATTTGTTTTTCTGTCTGATTTATTCACTTAGCATAAATGTGCTTCAGTCATGTTGTTACAAATGGCAAGATTACCTTTTTTAATGGCTGAATAACATTCTTGTGTGTGTGTGTGTGTATACACACATATATCTGGCTGTTCAGTTTTCCCACTTATTGAAGAATGGTCCATTTCCAATTGTATATTCTTGGCTCCTTTGTTGTAAATTAATTGTGTGAGTTTATTTCTGGGCTCTTTATTCTGTTCCATTGGTCTGTGTGTCTGTTTTAATGCCAATATCATACATTTTGATTATAATATCTTTGTATATAGTTTGAAATCAGGGAATGTGATGCCCTAGCTTTGTCCTTTCTCAAGATTGCTTTGGCTGCTCAGGGTCTTCTGTGGTTCCATACAAATTTTAGGATTGTTCTATTATTGTGGAAAATGCCATTGGAACATTGATCAGGATTGCATTGAATCTATAGGTTGCTTTGTGTAGTATGGACATTTTGGCAATATTAATTCTTCCAACCCATAAACATGGAATATCTTTCCATATATTTGTGTCTTTTTCAGTTTCTTTCATCAATGGCTTATAGTTTTCAGTGTACAGGTCTTTCACCTCTTTGGTTAAATTTATTCCTAGATATTTTATTCTTTTTGATGCAATTGTAAATGGGATTGTTTCTTTAATTTATCTTTCCGATAGTTTGTTATTGGTGTACAGAACTGCAACTGATTTTTGTACAATTATCCCTTGGTATCCTCAGGCATCTGGTTCCAGGACCCCTGTAAATACCCAAATCCACGGATGCTGAAGTCCCTTATATAAAATGGCACAGTATTTGCATATAACCTACACACTTTCTCCTATATACTTTAAATAATTTCTAGATTACTTATAATACTTAATACAATGTAAATGTTATATAAATAGTTGCTGGCATGCAGCAAATTTGCATTTTGCTTTTTGAAAATTTCTGGAATTTTTTAAATGAACGTTTTCAGTCTGCAGTTGTTTGAGTCCACAGATGCAGAACCCAAGGATATAGACAGAGGGTCAACTGTTCAATGATTTTGTGTTCTGGAACTTTACTGAATTTGTTTATTAGTTCCAATAGTTTTTTGTGGAATCTTTAGGGTTTTCTATATGTAATATCATGTCATCTGCAAATAGTGACAGTTTTACTTCTTTCTTTCTGATTAGGATGCCTTCCCCCCCGCCACAATTGCTCTGGCTAGGACTTTCAATGTTATTTTGAATAAAGCTGGTGAGAGTGGGCATCCTTGTCTTATTCCTGATCTTAGAGAAAAAGCTCTAAGCTTTTCACCACTGAGTATGATGTAAGCTGTAGGTTTGTTATATATGGGCTTTATCATGTTGAGGTACATTCCCTCTATACCAAGTGTGTTGAGAGATTTTATCATAAATGAATGTTGAAAAATTTCAAATGTTTTTTCTGCATCTATTGAGATAATCATACCATTTTTTATTCTTCATTTTGTTAATGTGATGAATCACACTGATTGACTAGCAGATGTTGAACCATGCTGCATCCTTGGAATAAATCCCACTTGATGATCATATATGATCCTTTTAATGTATTGCTAAATTCAGTTTGCTAATATTTTGTTGAGGATTTTTGCATCTATGTTCATCAACAGGGCTATTGGCTTGTAATTTTTTTTCTTGTGGCATTCTTTTCTGGTTTTGGTAACAGGGTAATGTTGGTCTTGTAAAATGTGTATGGAAATGTTCCCTCCTCTTCTATTTTTTTGGAAGAGTTTGAGAAGGATTGGTATTCTTTAAATGTTTTGTAGAATTCACCAGTGAAGTCATCTTGTCCTGGATTTTTGTTTGTTGTGTAATCTCTATATTTGGAGTGTTTAATACATTCACACTTCATGTAACTGATATGGTGGAAGTTATGTTTTCCACTTTGCTATTTATTTTCTATATGCCTCATGTCTCTTTTATTCTTCTTTCTTTACTATTTTTCAAAATAAAATTCTATACTGTACCATTTTAATTCAAGTGTTGATTTTTAAACAATTTTTGTTATTTTCTTAGTGGCTGGTTGCTCTGTGGATTGCAATATGCATCTTAATTTATACCACAATCCACTTCATGTTAATTCTAACTTAATTTCAATAAAATGTAGAAACTTTATTCCATCCTAACTTCATTTCTGTCCTCCTCCTTTGTGCTATTGTCAGTATGTTACATTCATATATGTTATAAGCCAAATGGTAGGGTTACAGTTATTGTTTTATATCCCATAGATTTTAGCTCTTAAATATCTCCTGAATCCATTCACACCTCTGTATCCATTCACATCTCCACTACTACCATTTCTTTCTCTCAACTGGTCTCACCACATCTATTCTCATTCCAGCCAGGTGGATCTAATTAAAATGCAAATCTAGTTAAAGTGTTCCCATCTTAAAACCTTCTCATTACCACCCATGGTGGTTTTCAAACCCAGTTGCAAATTTTTTGATACATCTCTCATGACCCCTCCCTTGAATCTAGGTGGGCTTGTAACTACTTCAAACAATATATATGGCAGAAGTAATGCCTTGTGTTTTAAAGGCTAGGTCTTAAAAGGCCATTGGCCTTTTTCCTGGGAACACTCTTTCTTAAGTCTTGAGCAGCCATATAAGCTGACTATGCTGGAAAAGACATTGGTAGTCACCCTGGCTGACAGTCTCACATGACATTATTAGTTTCAAATATCTGAAGCAGAATACATTAAAGTATACTGAAGATAGAGTTTTAAAATACTTTAAAAATTCTATTCCAGGGCTTCCCTGGTGGCGCAGTGGTTAAGAATCCGCCTGCCAATGCAGGGGACAGGGGTTCGATCCCTGGTCTGGGAAGATCCCACATGCCGCGGAGCAACTAATCCCGTGCGCCACAACTACTGAGCCTGTGCTCTAGAGCCTGCGAGCCACAACTACTGAAGCCCGTGTGCCTAGAGCCTGTGCTCCACAACAAGAGAAGCCACCGCAATGAGAAGCCCGTGCACTGCAATGAGATGTGGCCCCACTCTCCGCAACCAAAGAAAAGCCCGCGCGCAGCAACGAAGACCCAACGCAGCCAAAAAAAAAAAAAAAAAAAAATTCTATTCCAATGGATGAGCAAAACTAAGACCTTAGGTCAGAAAGATCAATCAAAACATTAAAATAGTCCTTTCTATAAGAGAAAAACACCTCTTAGAGAAGATCAAGTGTCTTTGCCTGAGGCCTCTGGAAAAATCTATTAAAGAGCAAGTGGGTATCACTCTATTCAGCCTTGCTCTACTGAACAAATATCTTTTTTTGACATTTATTTTTCCTAGCTTTATTGACATATAATTGACATATAACATTGTATAAGTTTAAGGTGTATAGCATGATGACTTGATATATATAAATATTGTGGTATTATTACCATGCTAAAGTCAGTTAACACATCCATCACCTCACATAGTTAATTTATGTGTGTGGTGAGAACTTTTAAGATCTACTCTCTTAGCAACTTTCAATCACACAATAAAGTATTGTTAAGTATAATCACCATGCTATAAATTAGATCCCCAGAATTTATTCATCTTATAATGGAAAGTTTGCACCCTCTTACTATCTTCACATATTCCATCTCCCTTCCCCAAACCCCTCCAATCCTGGTAACCACAATCTGCTTTTTAGTTTTGGGGGGGTTTTTTAGATTTTTTTTTTTTAGATTCCACATGTAAATGCTGTCATACAGTATTTTTCTTTCTGTGTGACTTACTTCACTAAGCATAATGCCCTCAAGGTCCATCCATATTGTCTTTTTAAAAATATTTATTTATCTATTTATTTTTGGCTGTGTTAGGTCTTTGTTGCTGCATGTGGGCTTTCTCTAGTTGCGGCTAGCAGGGGCTACTCTTTATTGTGGTGCACAGGTTTTTCATTGTGGTGGCTTCTCTTGTTGTGGAGCATGGGCTCTAGGTGTAGGGGATTCAGTAGTTGTTGCTCACTGGTTCTAGAGGGCAGGCTCAGTAGTTGTGGTGCAAGGGCTTAGTTGCTCCATGGCATGTGGTATCTTCCTGGCCCAGGGCTTGAACCCATGTCCCCTGTATTGGCAGGTGGATTCTTAACCACTGTGCCACCAGGGAAGCCCCATGTTGTCTTAAATGGTAGAATTTCCTTCTTTTTTATGGCTGAATTGTACAATTCTATTGTACATATATACCACAACTTCTTTATCCATTTATCTGTTGACAGACACTTAGGTTAATGCTGCAATGAACATGAGGACGCAGCTATCTCTTCAAGATAGTGATCTCATTTCCTTCAGATATATACCTCAAAGGGAGATTGCTGGATCATATGGTAGCTCTATTTTTAATTTTTTTTTTTTTTTTGCAGTACGCGGGCCTGTCACTGCCGCGGCCTCTCCCGTTGCAGAGCACAGGCTCCGGATGCGCGGGCTCAGAGGCCACGGCTCACGGGCCCAGCCGCTCCGCGGCATGCAGGATCCTCCCGGACCGAGGCACGAACCCGCGTCCCCTGCATTGGCAGGCGGACTCCCAACCACTGCACCACCAGGGAAGCCCTATTTTTAAAGGAAGCTTCATGTGGTTTTCCATAGTGGCTGTACCAATTTACATTCCCACCACCAGTGTACAAGAGTTCTCTTTTCTCCACATCCTTGTCAACATTTGTAATCTCTTGTCTTTTTGATTATAGACATTCTAACAGGTGTGGGGTGATATCTCATGGTTTTTTTGTTTTGCTTTGTTTTTAACTTGAAGGTTAAGTTTCAGATTAATTTAAAGAAGTAGTGATAGAACCATGATTTCAGTGAAAATCAACACAATTTATACCTTAAAAAAACAGTTCAGAAATACCAAGTCAGGCAAGCATGTAAAATTCAGAGTATTAAAAAATGCAAGTGTGGTTGCCCACACAGATATATCCCTCAGAAGAAGATTTGAAGATGCTGAACAGAACCAAAGGAATTAGAAGCTGAAAGGGAGGCTTCTCTGAATAAGCAGACCAATTCTCTCATTTTATAAATGAGGTAAGTGGGCAGACATTAACTGCTGAAGCTCATTCATCTAGATTAAGGATGCACGTAGATCTAATTTCCAGTGCTACTTACAACTACATATATCTAAATGAGTTAGATAGTTATTAAGGAGATAACTATCCAGAACACATTAAGCCCACTGATTTAACCAAAACATGTCAAGATTAATACACATAGTGGAGGCTGAAATTGTTACTACAGTACAGCAGCACATCTCACATGTATAAAAGATTAAACGGGGCTTCCCTGGTGGCGCAGTGGTTGAAAGTCCGCCTGCCGATGCAGGGGACGCGGGTTCGTGCCCCGGTCCGGGAGGATCCCACATGCCGTGGAGTGGCTGGGCCCGTGAGTCATGGCCGCTGAGCCTGCGCGTCCGGAGCCTGTGCTCTGCAACGGGGGAGGCCACAGCAGTGAGAGGCCCGCGTACAGCAAAAAAAAAAAAAAAACGATTTTAATGTTCATCTTTGATAAACACAATCAAGTTTCCATCCAGTTTTCTGATGTAAAGCAAAATGTACTTGCTTAAAAAAATGTGCATTCTTCAGCTTTCTTCTACACTTTTTTGGCCATCTTGCAAAACTGAGCACTGAGTATTTGTAATGTAAACAATGTGATATGTATATTTTAATTGCATGTTTTAGGAATAAACAAAATCTAAATTTCAGTAACACACAGTGTATTTATAAAATGAAAATCTCTCTCAAAATATGCTTTTTACTGGGAAAAATAAATAAAACAGACAAATGGTTCTACACAAAGTAAAAATTAACTTTGGTAGATTTCAGTGTAGGACAGTCAGAAACAAGCATATTTGCCCTTATGTCCCCCACCCCACCCCCAGAGCTGCTCATCTTCAGAGTTAAAATATTTTAAATTGAGATAATTATGTTGACATTTTTTCTCATTCCACATCACCTTCAGTCAAGCTCTGAGCATTTATAATTAATTCTCTAATTGTTGGAAGCTTAGTCAAAAGCATCTGGAACACTGGTTGTTGAATTGTTAGCCCTAACACTTGCAATAACTTCTGTGACTGTCCACACACAGCAACTGCATTTGTCAGGTGGTCTATACCCTTCTCATATTCACCTTGGGCTAGTAACTCTTCACCAAGCCATAGTTATTGGAAGAAGAAATTCTGAATAGCTTCAGCATCTTTAAGGTCAGGTAACTTGGAAAGCCAACTCTCTCCTTGTCAAGCTTTTGTTTCTTTCTTCATTCTCACAGCCTGTTCTTGAATTTGGGGTCACTCTGTCTCGAGGTCAAAGTAAATGTAGTACCTGATGAAAAGTGTTCCACCCAAGATGGTGCTGTTCTGGCCCACCATCTTCTCTCCACGGAGGAGTGGGGTGGGTGGCAGTGGGGCCCCAAAAAAGGAATTGGCCCAGAACCTTCAGCAGATAGCTCCCCTCAGATCTGCTGCCCACTGTGAGGGACATGGAGAAAAGCCTCATCGTGGTTTTGATTTGCATTTCCCTGATGATTAGTGATGTCAACCACATTTTCATGTACTTTCTGGCCAAGATATCTGTGTGTCTTCTTTGGAAAAAATGTCTATTCAGATCCTCTGCCCATTTTTAAATCAGATTTAGGTTTTTTTAGTTTGATGTAGACCCACTTGTTGATTTTTGCTTTTGTTGTCATACCCAAAACATTCATTCCCAAGACTAATAACAAGGAGTTTTCCCATTTCCTTCTAGGGGTTTTATGGTTTCTTGTTTTGTATTTAAATCTTTAATGTAATATTTTATGAGTGGTGTAAGGGAAGGGTCTGGTTTCATTCTTTTGCGTGTGAATATCCAGTTTTCCCAACACCATTTATTGAAGAGACTATCATTTCCCCATTGTATATTCCTGGCTCCTTTGTTTCTGGGCTCTTGAATCTGTTCCATTGGTCTATGTGTCATCTTTTATGCTAATATCATACTGCTTTTTAAAAATTACAATAGCTTTGTAGTATAGTTTGAAATCAGTAATTATAGTGCCTCCAGCTTTGTTCTTTCTCAAGATTACTTTGGCTATTTGTTCTTTCTCAAGATTACTTTGGCTACATACAAATTTTAGGATTGTTTGTCCTACCATTGTGAAAAATGGCTTAGAATTTTGATGGAGATTGCATCGAATTTGTAGATTGCTTTAGGTAGTATGGAGATATTAACAATATTAATTCTTCTGATCCATGAGTATGGGATAGCTTTCCATTTGTTTTTGTTTTCTTCAGTTCCTTTCATCTAAGTCTTATAGTTTTCATTGTGCAGATGTCAATTCATTTGTAAAATTTGTTCCTAACTACTTTATTGTTTTTGATGCTATTGTGAATGGGACTTTTTTTTTCCAGATAGTATGTTGCTATTGTATAGAAATACAACTAAATTTATGCATTGATTTTATATCCTGCAACTTTACTGAATTTGTTGTTAGTTTTTTTTGGGGGGGTGGAGTCTTTGGGGTTTTCTATATTAAAATCATGTCATTTGCAAAGAGTTTTACTTTTTCCTTTCCAATATGGATGTCTGTTCTTTTTCTGTCTTTTCTGATTGCTCTAGCTAGGACTTTCAGTACAGTGTTCAATAGGAGTGGTGAGAGTGGGCACACTTGTGCTGTTTCTGA
This sequence comes from Neophocaena asiaeorientalis asiaeorientalis, assembly GCF_003031525.2. Lineage (NCBI taxonomy): Eukaryota > Metazoa > Chordata > Mammalia > Artiodactyla > Phocoenidae > Neophocaena > Neophocaena asiaeorientalis. The sequence goes on from NW_020171793.1 coordinate 28,538, forward strand.
CCTTAGAAGAAAAGCTGTCAACCTTTTATCATTGGATAACGTTTGCTGTGGGCTTGGGCTTGTCATATATGGCTTTGGTTGTCTTGAGGTTCATTCTTCCTATACCCAATTTTTTGAGCTTTTCTAAAAAAAATTTTTATGAAAAGATGTTGAATTTTCTCAAGCTCTTTTTCTGTGCCTATTGAAATGATCATATGACTTTATCTTTTATTCTATTTATATATCACATTGATTTGTATATGTTGAAACATCCTTTCGTCACAGGGATAAATCCCACTTGATCATGGTGAATGATCCTTTTAATGTGCTGCTGAATTTGGTTTGCTGGTATCTTGTTGAAATTTTTTGCATCTATATTTATCAGGGATATTGACCTCTAGTTTTCTTTTCTAGTAGTATCCTTATTTGGCTTTGGTATCAGGATGCTGGCCTTGTAAAATAAGGAAGTGTTGGAAGTGTTCTCTCCTCTTTGATATTTTGGTAGAGTTTGTGAAGCATTGGTGTTAATTTTTTAAGTGTTTGATAAAATTCACCAGTTATCTGGTCCTGGGCTTTTCTTCATTGGTAGAGTATTGATTTCTGATTCAATATCCTTCTAGTACTTGGCCTATTCAGACTTTCTATTTCTTTCTGATTCAGTCTTGGTAAGTTGTATGTTTCTAAGAATATTTCCATTTTTTTCTAGGTTGTCCGGTTTGTTGACAAATAGTTTTTCAGAGTAGACTCATGATTTTTTGTATTTCTGTGGTATCAGTTGTAATGTCTCCTTTTTCATTTATATCTGATTTGGGTCTCCTCTCTTTTTTCCTTGGTTAGTCTAGCTAGGCGTTTGTCAGTTTTGTTTATCTTTTCAAAGAAAAAACTATGGTTAATATTTTCTATTGTTTTTCTGTTCTCTATTTCATTTACTTATACTCTAATCTTTATTATTTCCTCTCTTCTGCTAACCTTGAGCTTAATTCCTTATTTTTTTCCAGTTCTTTGAGATGTTTTGTTGTTTTCTTGAGATTTTATTCTCCCCTCGATGTGTATGTTTATAGCTATAAACTTTCCTCTAGAAGCGCTTTTGCTGTAACCCATAAGTTTTGGTAGTGTTTCCATTTTATTTATCTCAAGATGTTTTTTGATTTCTCTTTTGATTTCTCCTTTAATCCACTGGCTGTTCAGGAGCGTGTTGGAACAAATATATTTCAGCTTTGTTTGCTCCAATACTTTCACAGAACTTCTGTGAAGATTAAGTGAAATAATGACTAAATGTACAAAATGCCAAATGGGAACTTTTGTAATCATCATCATCACTCAGTATACCCATCAAAATTAAACTAAGCTTGGGTCAGTTCAATGACAGGTATTTCGGAAGATATTGGAACAGTCAGGAGTGATGCACAGAGACAGAACGTTTGGAGGTTTTGTTGTTGTTGTTTCCTATTAGGGTCCCTGTCCTAGTCATCCTGTGTCCCTATTCCTTACAGCAATGCCTAATACATACTGAACCCTCAATAACAGTGTCAAATGAGTAAACAACTGAATGAGTTCCCTGGGAAGGATTGAATCACTCTTGCATTCTGGGTAGTTTCTTGGGAGCCCACTTACTTTGATAAGAGTTAAGTAGTCTGGGGCTTCCCTGGTGGCGCAGTGGTTGAGAGTCTGCCTGCCGATGCAGGGGACATGGGTTCGTGCCCCGGTCCGGGAAGATCCCACATGCCGCGGAGCAGCTGGTCCCATGAGCCATGGCAGCTGAGCCTGCGTGTACGGAGACTGTGCTCCGCAACAGGAGGGGCCACAACAGTGACAGGCCCGTGTAACGCAAAAAAAAAAAAAAAAACCAAAAAAAAAGAGTTAAGGAGTCTGGTGGAGATTTATGTTTGCAGGGCTATTCAGTTGGTTTTGCAACCTGTTGGCCTCCGTGGAATGATTATAAAAGTGTTTGTCTTTCTGGGATTGGGGAATTGACTGTTTTCTCCTCCAAAGATATATATATATATATATTTCCCCCCTGGGGTCCCCATACTTCCTAGGCAATGCAATGGGTTGAAGTCAGTTTCTCCCTAGTCCCCTGCTTCAGTATGGGAATAATCTAATTTTTCCTTGAATAGCTGTTGTTCACTTTCCGCCACAAAATTATGAGAGCTTCTCAGTGCTACACAAAGAATAAGGGTCATAACACTCATTGAGAACACTGGACCCACATCCAACTGAAAGATGAAGTATATTCATTCATTCAGTATTCAAGGAAATGGCATCTGAGAACCTAATTGAAACTAATTTTTAAAAAAATTATAATAAATTAGCTGAATTTTGGTCACTTGAAAACTCTGAGGGAAAGAATATTTCTTTTCTTAACTGCAGGAAAGTAGATTCTAAATCTATTTAGACAAAAGGTTTTTTTATTCTTATATAATTACAAAGCAATAGGCATACAACAGAAAATCCACAAGAAATTTTGGTATGTAATTATCTTTGCTGATATCCTAAACTCACAGTTTTGAAACCAGCAATTGGCCAGACTCAGAACTCCCCTAAGTAGACTTTTCACAGCTTGCCACACTGGTAGAAAAGCCAGATGAGAAAATGGAAGATTCAAGTACTCTTACATGACAGAAGAGGACAATGCTTTCTTCTAGAATCACTATGGTCAGAAAAAAAAATAGATGAGCATACTTTATATGTTATTACCACTCTTCCTTTTAATACTCTTTTTATATACTATATACATTTAATATGAAATCATGACTGATGCCAAACACAGGTAAGAACAATGAAAATTTAGAAGTACAACTTTGTAGTGTCTTGATATTACTGCTCAAGAATTTTGGTATGCAGATATTTTAAAATGTCCATTTTCACAAAATTCCATTTATTTATTTATTTTAGTAAAGGTTCTAACAGAACCTAGCAATGCTCTGCATTGGGCCTAACCTTGAAAATCACTGTCTAGATTCTGTCATCTAGTGGTCAGTGTACTTTAGAACACAATGACTCTAATGATCATTACACTCTTTCTAAGACAAGTAATAGCTTCAAAAAGAAAATGGTCATGACTGTTAAAGCAACTTTAAATGTATAACCCATAAACAAAACCAAAATAGCTAATATACCGAAGTACTTTAATACATCTAATGCATGTTAATATTTTGTAATACGTTTATCTTTACACATTCACATTCTTGAGCATTCTAAATGACTCAATTTAGTGAAGTTAATCTCACGCAGAGTTGAAAAGAAACAATTCATACTTAAATACGAAGGGTCTAATAGCCTTCACATCACTCATCCCAGTCCCCCAAATATCATGGGGTTTTTCATAACATTTTTTTGAAGTTATGTTCCTTTAATGTAAACCTTTTTATTCTTCTTACCCCAAATAACCAAAATATAAAATCAAGTTATTGGAACTAAAATGGTAACAATCAGTATTAGATATCAATGTATTTCAGTATTCCAAGGACCTAAATGTGCAATGATTCCCAGCTGACACATGAGGCCATGTGAGAGTCACTGCAGAGAAGGTCATAGCTCAGGCCACAGCAGTGGAGCTGCACTGCTAATCGGAGGAATTGTGAGATAGATTTCTGGGCCCAACATCAAGGAAGATCAGGCAAACACATAAAAAATAAAAAGAAAGGAGGAAAAAGAAGCTTTCAAACACAAGCAAGCCGGAAAGAGACAAGGAGATCTAGTCAAGAGGCTCACTCCCTCTGCCTTAAAGAACTGAGAAAGAAAAAAAAAAGCATAAAAAGAATAAAATCCAACCTCCATAGTTTTGTATGAGAAACAATATAGGGTATTGTCTCTCAGAGCCAGAATACAAGGATTTAGGTAGGACTCAAGGGAGGAAGTGGGTTGGCTCCTCTTACCATCACACGTACCAACATTAACCCATCTTTGCAACTCTGAGAGCTGCCAGGGGGAGATAAGTGGATAATGCTGCCACAATGTGACACAACTATGATTCCATTGCACTGGTGAAAGTGGGGTGTTAAAGTCCCCTACTATGAATGTGTTACTGTTGATTTCCCCTTTTATGGCTGTTAGTATTTGCCTTATATATTGAGGTGCTCCTGTGTTGGGTGCATAAATATTTACAATTGTTATAGCTTCTTCTTGGATCGATCCCTTGATCATTATGCAGTGTTCTTCTTTGTCTTTTGTAACAGTCTTTATTTTAAAGTCTTTTTTGTCTGACCTGAGAATTGCAACTCCAGGTTTCTTTTGGTTTCCATTTGCATGGAATATTTTTTCCATCCCCTCACTTTCAGTCTGTATCTGTCTCTAGTTCTGAAGTGGGTCTCTTGTAGACAGCATATATATGGGTCTTGTTTTTGTATCCATTAGAAATTAAAAAGGAAGAAAGAAAGAGGATAAAATAAAATAAAGTAAGGTAAAATAAAGTTATTAAAATGGAAAAATATTAAGAAAAAAAATTTTTTTTAAAGTAATCAAAACAAAAACAATGGACGGATAGAACCCTAGGACAAATGGTGAAAGCAAAGCTATACAGACAAAATCTCACACAGAAGCATACACATACACACTCACAAAAAGAGGAAAAGGGGAAAAAAATCATAAATCTTGCTCTCAAAGTCCACTTCCTCAATTTGGGATGATTTGTTGTCTATTCAGGTATTCCACAGATGCAGGGTACATCAAGTTGATTGTGGAGATTTAATCTGCTGCTCCTGAGGCTGCTGGGAGAGATTTCCCTTTCTCTTCTTTGTTTGCACAGCTCCTGGGACTCAGCTTTGGATTTGGCCCTGCCTCTGCATGTAGGTCACCAGAGGGCGTCTGTTCTTCGCTCAGACAGGATGGGGTTAAAGGAGCCACTGATTAGGGGGCTCTGGCTCACCCAGGCTTGGGGGAGGGAGGGGTACAGAGTGTGGGGCGAGCCTGCCGTGGCAGAGGCCAGCGTGACGTTGCACCAGCCTGAGGTGCGCCGTGCGTTCTCCCGGGGAAGTTGTTCCTGGCTCCCGGGACCCTAGCAGTGGTGGGCTGCACAGGATTCCTGGAAGGGAGGTGTGGAGAGTGACTTGTGCTTGCACACAGGCTTCTTGGTGGCGGCAGCAGCAGCCTTAGCGTCTCATGCCCGTCTCTGGGGTCCGTGCTGTTAGCCGCGATTCACGCGGGTCTCTGGAGCTCCTTTAAGCAGCGCTCTTAATCCCCTCTCCTTGCACACCAGGAAACAAAGAGGGAAGTAAAAGTCTCTTGCCTCTTCAGCAGGTCCAGACTTTTTCCCGGACTCCCTCCCGGCTAGCCGTGGTGCACTAACTCCTTCAGGTTCTGTTCACGCCGCCATTCCTCTCCCTGCACTCGGACCTACGCCTGACCCTCAGCTCCCAGCCCTGCCTGCCCCGGGGGATGAGCAGAGAAGCCTTTCGGGCTGGTGAGTGCTGGTCGGCACCGATCCTCTGTGCGGAAATCTCTCCATTTTGCCCTCTGCACCCCTGTTGCTGCGCTCTCCTCCGCGGCTCTGAAGCTCCCCCCGTCCGCCTCCTGCAGTCTACACGCTCGAAGGGGCTTCCTAGTGTGTGGAAACATTTCCTCCTTCACGGCTCCCTCCCACTGGTGCAGGTCCCGTCCCCATTCTTTTATCTCTGTTTATTTTTTCTTTTGTCCTACCCAGGTGCATGGGGAGTTTCTTGCCTTTGGGGAGGTCTGAGGTCTTCTGCCAGCGTTCAGTAGGTGTTCTGTAGGAGTTGTTTCACGTGTTCAGATGTATTTCTGATGTATTTGTGGGGAGGAAGGTGATCTCCGCGTTTTACCCTTCCGCCATCTTCCCCCTCTCCCCTCCGTTGCACTGGAAGATGAGACTGCCACTTGGCTTCCTCATGTCACTGAGGCAGGAGACAAATGGGTTGTACTGACAATGGGGAAAGGAGAGCTATGTCTGGAACCCAGGGGATTCTCTGAGGTGTCTCATAGTACTCCATGCCTAGTAGAAAGGTTAGTAGAAAATTACAGCTACCAAGAAAAATGGCATGACTGCTGAGGGTGCAGATCCTTTCTTGATGAAGATCTTGGTCACCGGTCAGGTAGAAAACCCCAACGAGATGAAGTGCTAGTGAAGGCCAAGGAAATATGGAATGGGTAAAAGTAGAAGTTATAAATACTAGCTAAGGCCATGTGACCAGTCACAGAAAAGAGGACAGAGCAGCTAAATATATCATCTCCTTCCTTTTGCTGGTATGTGTTTATATAGAGAGAGTAAGCATTTTCTTTTCTTTCCTCCTTATTTTATACAAGTTTTATTGGAGATTAATTATACCTTTTTGTAAGAGAATTTTCAAATGGTACTATGATTGATTTGGGGGGAGTAATCTACATAGTCCAGTGACAGATAACTGACTGCTAAGACTTTGTGTCTCCAATTTTGTGGAGAGGGTGGGTGCATCAATTGCAAATAAGACAGTTACACGTCATTAAATAGAAAAATGGAGTTGGTTGGGGGCCACATAGGAGCTCACACAGGTGTAGCAGGTATGTTGATGGTGCCAGTGGTTCAATTATTGTCTCTCAGTTCCAACTTGTCCTTTAGCTGGCATACCCATTCTGCTTTTGCCAGCAGGCTGTTAGCTCTGCCAATAAAGGATGCTAGAAGGAAACTGCAAACTGAAGAGGAAGAGTGAGTGACTGACTACTCCTTCTTATGTTCTCATTTCTCACAGCCACATTCCAACAATTTCTTTACCCTGACAGTGGTGGTTCCTTCCCATAGCAGCAGCTAAACCCAGTTTGCAGTTTTCCCAACACAAGCAGAACCCCAGGTACACTGTGCCAGCTCCATACACCACCCCCACAGACCTTACCTCCAGGCCTAGAAACACCACCATTGACCATCTGGCAATCCCTGTTCAGAAATCTGAGATCAAACCACACAGGGACCCTTCCCTAAGATTCTATGTTTTAATAATTCAAACTTGTACTCTTTGTTCCCTCAGCCTGGGGAAACTACAGTTGTTACCCCCATGATACTTGAAACAGCAGTTCTCAAACTGTGGTCCCAGGATCAGCAACATCAGCATCTCCTGGGAACTGGTTACAAATGCAGATTCCCATGCACCACCCAACCTACTGAGTCAGTGGCTCAGATGGTGTGAGCAGGAATCTGTTTAGCACTCCAGTTGACCCTGATGCATGCTGAAATTTGGGAATCACTGCCCACTGCCTCAGAGTTCTCATTTCACTCTTTTGGTTGCCTAGTTAACAGTATAGTTAACTATTCCTTATATTAAACTCTCTGTTTAAATAACTGGTGTGTGATACCCTAATACTGTAGCATTCTAACAAATGTTTAAAGTAGTTATCAACACTAATCCTTCTTAAACTCTTCCAAAAAATAGAAGAAAAGGGAACATTTCCCAACTCATTTATATGAGGCCACCATTACCAAAGCCAGCCAGAGACGTCACAAGACCTATATTTCTTATGAATATAGATGCAAAAATCCTTAAAAAGAAAAAAATTTCATTGAATCCAGCAACATATTAAAGGGTTTGTGCAACATGACCAAGTGGGAATTATCCCAGTAACGCAAGGGTAGATCAACATGTGAAAATCAACCAATGCAATACACTACAAAATAGAATGAAGGAACCCCCCCCCAACAATCATCTCAATGCAGAAAAAGCATGTGACAGAATCCAACATCGTTTTATTATAAAACAAACAACAAAAACAACACTCAACAAACTAGGAATAGAGGGGAACTTCCCACAACATGGGAAGAAATGGACAAATTCTTAGAAAAGCACAACTTTCCGAGACTGAACCAGGAAGAAATAGAAAATATAAACAGACGAATCACAAGCAGTGAAATTGAAATTGTGATTAAAAATCTTCCAACAAACAAAAGCCCAGGACCAGATGGCTTCACAGGCAAATTCTATCAAACATTTAGAGAAGAGCTAACACCTATGCTTCTCAAATTCGTCCCAAATATAGCAGAGGGAGGAAAACTCCCAAACTCATTCAACAAGGCCACCATCACCCTGATACCAAAACCAGACAAAGATGTCACAAAGAAAGAAAACTACAGGCCAGTATCACTGATGAACACAGATGCAAAATTCCTCAACAAAATACTAGCAAACAGAATCTAGCAGCACATTTAAAGGACCATACACCATGATCCAGTGGGGTTTATCCTAGGAATGCAAGGATTCTTCAAAATACGCAAATTAATCAATGTGATAAACCATTTTAACAAATTGAGACAGAAAAACCGTATGATCATCTCAATAGATGCAGAAAAAACTTTCAACAAAATTCAACACCCATTCATGATAAAAACCCTCCAGAAAGTAGGCATAGAGGGAACTTACCTCAACATAATAAGGCCATACATTACAAACCAACAGCCAACATCATTCTCAATGGTGCAATATTGAAACCATTTCCTCTAAGATCAAGAACAAGACAAGGTTGTCCACTCTCACCACTCTAATTCAAAATAGTTTTGGAAGTTTTAGCCACAGCAATCAGAGAAGAAAAAGAAATAAAAGGAATACAAATCAGAAAAGGAGAAGTAAAGTTGTTGTTGTTTGCAGATGACATGATACCATACATAGAGAGTCCTAAAGATGCTACCAGAAATCTACTAGAGGTAATCAATGAATTTGGTAAAGTAGCAGGATACAAAATTAATGCACAGAAACCTCCTGCATACACTAATGATGGAAAATCTGAAAGAGAAATTAAGGAAACACTCCCATTTACCAATGCAACAAAAAGAATAAAATACCTAGGAATAAACCTACCTAAGGAGACAAAAGACCTGTATGCAGAAAACTATATGACACTGATGAAAGAAATTGAAGATGATACAAATAGATGGAGAGATATACCATGTTTCTTGGATTGGAAGAATCAACATTGTGAAAATGACTCTACTACCCAAAGCAATCCACAGATTGAATGCAATCCCTATCAAACTACCAATGGTATTTTTCATAGAACTAGAAGAAAAAAATTCACAATTTGTATGGAAACACAAAAGACCCCGAATAGTCAAAGCAGTAATGAGGAAAAAAAATGGAACTGGAGGAATCAGACTCGCTGACTTCAGACTATACTACAAAGCTACAGTAATCAAGACAATGTGGTACTGGCACAAAAACAGAAATATAGATCAATGGAACAGGACAGAAAGCCCAGAGAGAAACCCACGCACCTATGTTCAATTAATCTATGACAAAGGAGGCAAGGATATACAGTGGAGAAAAGAAAGTCTCTTCAATAAGTGGTGCTGGGAAAACTGGCCAGGTATATGTAAAAGAATGAAATTAGAACACTCCCTAACACCATATACAAAAATAAACTCAAAATGGATTAGAGACCTAAGTGTAAGACCAGACACTATAAACCTCTTAGAGGAAAACATAAGAAGAACACTCTGACATACATCACAGCAAGATCTTGTTTGATCCACTTTCTAGAATAATGGAAATAAAATAAAAAATAAACAAATGGGACCTAATGAAACTTGAAATCTTTTGCAAAGCAAAGGAAACTACAAACAAGACGAAAAGACAATCCTCAGACTGGGAGAAAATATTTACTAACGAATCAACTGACAAAGGATTAATCTCCAAAGTTTTCAAGCAGCTCATACAGCTCAATATCAAAAAAACAACGCAGTCCAAAAATGGGCAGACCTAAATAGACATTTCTCCGAAGAAGACATACAGATGGCCAAGAAGCACATGAAAAGCTGCTCAATATCATTAATCATTAGAGAAATGCAAATCAAAACTACAATGAGGTATCACCTCCTCACACTTAGTTAGAATGGGCATCATCAGAAAATCTACAAACAACGAATGCTGGAGAGGGTGTGGAGAAAAGGGAACCCTCTTACACTGTTGGTGGGAATGTAAATTGATACAGCCACTATGGAGAACAGTATGGAGGTTCCTTGAAAAACAAAAAATAGAATTACTATATGAGCCAGCAATCCCACTACTGGGCATAAACCCAGAGAAAACCATAATTCAAAAAGACATATGCACCCCAATATTCATTGTAGCACTATTTACAACAGCCAGGTCATGGCAGTGACCTAAGTTTCCATCGACAGATGATGCGGCACATATATACAATGGAATATTACTCGGCTATAAAAAGAAATGAAATTGAGTGAGGTGGATGGACCTAGTCTGTCATACAGAGTGAAGTAAGTCAGAAAGAGAAAAACAAATACCGTATGCTAACAGATATATATGGAATCTAAAAAGAAAAAGTTCTTAAGAACCTAGGGGCAGGACAGGAATAAAGACGCAGACGTAGAGAATGGACTTGAGGACACAGGGAGGGGTAAGGGTAAGCTGGGACGAAGTGAGAGAGTGGCATGGACTTATATATACTACCAAATGTAAAATAGCTAGTGGGAAGCAGCTACATAGCACAGGGAGATCAGCTCAGTGCTTTGTGTCCACCTAGAGTGGTGGGATAGGGAGGGGGGGAGGGAGGGAGACGCAAGAGGAAGGAGATATGGGGATATATGTATAGCTGATTCACTTTGTTATAAAGCAGAAACTAACACACCACTGTAAAGCAATTATACTCCAATAAAGATGTTTTTTAAAAAAAAGACAACCACAAATGGTATAGGGCACTGGATAACTACATGAAAAAGGATAAATTAGTACTTCTATCTCACACCATATACAAAAAATTTACCCAAATGGATTAAAGACCTAAATGTAAGAGATACAACTATATAACTCTTAGAAGGGAAAAATAGTTGTAAACCTTCATGACCTTGGATTAGTCAATGGTTTCTCAAATATGCCACCAAAAGCAAAACTGACAAAAGAAAAAAATAAACTGGACTTTATCAAAATCTGTGCATGAGAGGACACTATCAAGAAAGTAAAAAGAAAAACCACAGAATGACAGAAAGTATTTATAAACAGTATATCTGATAAGAGTCTACATCCAGAATATATAAAGATCACTTACAAGCCAACAACAAAAGATAATCCATTTTAAAAATGGGCAAAGGATTTGAATACACATTTCTGCAAAGAGAATATTCAAATGGCCAGCAAGCACACGAAAAGATTTTGGAGTTAGATAGTACAGATGGCTAAACAATATTATGACTATACTAAAAAACACTGAATTGTACTTTTAAAGTGGTTAAAATGGTAACTTTTAAGATGTGTGAAAAAAGAAAACATACGGATAAATTCATTACTTTGGATTTGATAACAGATTCTTAGATATGACACCATACAAAACACCGAAAAGAAAAAAAGCTGATAAATCGGACCTAATTAACACAAACTTTTGTGCATCAAAGGACACCATAAAGAAACAGAAAAGCCAACCCACAGAATGGGAGAAAATATTTGCAAATCATACATCTGGTAAGAGTCTAGTGTCCAGAATATATAAAGAACTCATACAACTCAACGAGAACAAACATCTTGATTCAAAAATAGGCAAAGGACTTGAATAGACATTTCTCCAAAGAAAAGATATAAATGGCAAATAAGCACAAAAAGATGCTCAACATCATCATAAGGGAAATGCAAATCAAAACCAGTGAGATACCACTCTAAACTCACTAGGATGTCTATAAACAACAACAAAACAGAAAATAATAAATGTTGGCAAGGATACAGAGAAATTGAAGCCCTCTTACATTACTGATGGGAATGTAAAATGTGCAGCTCTATGTCAGTTCCTCAGATGGCTAATCATAGTTACTACATGACCTAGCAACTCTACTCCCTGACATACACCTAGGAGGACATGTTCACACAAAAACTTAGACAAGAATGTTTACAGCAGCATTATTCATAATAAGGTAAAAGTGGAAACAATCCAAATGCCAACTGACATTTGATTGATACATTATCAATTAACTAAATAAAGAAAATGTGGTATATGCCACACAATGGAATATTCAGCCTTAAAAAGGAATAAAAATTGACACATGCTACAACATAGATGAACCTTGAAAACATGCTATGTGAAAGAAGCCAGACACAAAAGGTCACATACTGTATGATTCCATTTATATGAAATGTCCAAAATAGGCAAATCTATAGACATAAAGTATATTACCGGTTTCCAGGGGATGGGGATAGGGGGAATTGGTAGTGATTGCTAATGGGTATGGGGTTTCTCTTTTGGGATGATGGAAATGTTCTGGAATTAGATAATAGCTGTACAAACTTGTGAATAAACTAAAAACCACTGAATTGTACACTTTGGAATGGTTAAAATGGTTAATTTTATCTCAATTTTAAAAATCTACCTAATTTTTAAAAGTGACATTTGTTATACTGGGTTAAAAAAAAAAAAAAAGAAACCAAACTACAATTTTGATAAGCAGTAGTAAAGAACAAAGACTCCACGAGAGCATCTTTTAAAAATTGTGGCAAAATATACCTAACATAAAATGGATCATTTAAACCATTTTTAAGTAGTTCAGTGGCATTAAGTACATTTACATTGTTGTGCAACCATCCTCACCATCCATCTCCAGAACTTTACCTGCAAAACTGAAACTCTACCCATTAAATAATAACTTCCCACTTCCCTTTCCCATTAGTCCTGCCACCACTATTCTACTTTCTGTATGAATTTGACTAGATATTTCATATAAGTTGAACCATATAGTATTTGTCATGTGACTGCCTTATTTCACTTAGCATAATATCTTCAAGGTTCATCCACATTGTAGCATATGTCAGAATTTCGTTCCTTTTAAAGGCCAAATAATATTCCATTTATGTATAATATATACCATATTTTCTTTATCCATTCATCCAACAATGGACACTTGGGTTGCTTCCACCTTTTGGTTGCTGTGAATGATGCTGCTAATAAACATGGGTGTACAAGTATGTTTGTATCCCTGCTTTAAAAAAAAAAAAAAAAAGTTGTGATCTCTTTTTGAAGATCACAACTTTTTGAAGGGAGATTTTGAAATGAAACTTATTTTGAAAATACACATATCTTCTTCATTAGCTTAAAGACTAAAAACTTATTTCAGTTGAAAGTCACCCAAAGGAGAACGCAAAGATCAATGGTACTGTTCACTGTAAAGAAACACAAAAGACATAAAAGTATCCATTGCAAATTTATTATGCATTAGGAAGCTTAACTTAAAAACCAACAGCATAGTAAAAAGATATGTTATCTTTGTTCGCAGCAGAACAGGTTTCAAAATATATTTTCTTTTAAATGTATTCAGTCAGTACACAATCCTTTATAAAAGTTGTATATATTTTTTTCTGTCAATACCTTCATTACATTTATAAATACAAGATTTACATAGCACCCCATCAAAAAAAAATTAAAACTCCTTATGAATATCTACATATATTTCATACCTATAAAACTTTCAAAGGAGTGCTGTGTTAAAGATGGGCCCTAGTTAATGGTCCACCTACTGGTGCAGGAAAACACATATAATCTAAAGTTTTCTTTGTCCATAAAACATCTCGAAAAATTAGCAAGACACTTATTTTGAAACTGAGCTTCTTAAACCATCATATTTTAGAAAGGAATTTACTGTGCATATTCCCATGAGATTCAAGTGGCAGATACATAGATGAAAATAAAGACTGACTGAAAACAAATGCCTACATAGAGCAGTTAAGGCAGGGGTGTGATGAATGAGAAACACTGAAAAGTAAGACACAGGAGATGTGGGTGGGAGCAAATATAGTAAGAATGCATTACATGAGTCTAAACTTGGATATAAACTCCACTGGTATCCAGTTACTAACTTTCATTCTCACCTAGGAATGTTTACATTGTTGAAAACTTTCTTACAAGCACCCTCCAATTTCTATGTTGCCACCAGAATGGCTGATGTATGTTTTTCTTCTGTAAAATCACCTTGGATCTAACCAAAACATTAGGCCCAGGAATCTGAATTGCTAGTTCTTCATGATTTAAATTTATTAAAAAAATTTCCTTCACCCGGTAAAGGTTATCACTAATCAATATTATTACTGTCCAGATGTGTATATGCTGAATTTCATTCTAGCCAAGAATAGGAAGTAGAGATAAGGAAAGGAGAGTAAGACTAGTTATTTGCTTGACCTTTGAACAAAGGCAATAGATCCCTGATACTGAGCAGCCACTCATAAACACCTATGGGCTAAACGGGCACAGTTCAGAGAAACAGGAGGGAAGAAAATATGGGATTCTTTATCTCAAATTTTGCCAGAGAAGGCAGTTGTACTATAATCCTGCACCTTCTACTGAAAAGGACATGGTCACTCTTACTCTGGAGTTATTAAAGGAAAGTCATCCTTTCTACCAGAGATGACTTTTTCTGAGTTTTGAAGTGTGGACTCCAGATAACTTTGAGAGTTGCATATTATTTGCAGAAAAGTATTTCAAACCTTAACTTGTTCTAACATATAAAGAGAAAGAAACAGAATGGCAGAAAAGGAACAGGAGGAGAAAGGGGCGGGAGATGAGGGATGGAGGTGGTTACTTCTCAAACTCGGCCTGAAGCATGCCACTAGCATCTCCCCTCCAGCACCATGAAGTCTCCAGTGTGGTGTGGCTCCTCCATGGCTCTCAGAGATGGAGTCTACAGAATTCTAGTTTCTGCAGTTTATAGTTCAGTGCATTGATTCCCAGGCTCCTCGAAGGAAGAGAGCTCCCAGATGCTGCTGTCCTGCAGTAGTGGCTCAATGTCTTCATCACTGCCTCGTTCTATTGTGTTGGTCAGGCTGCCGCTGATGCTGTTGCTATGTTTTTTAATTCCACTGCCTTTACTGTATTCAGGGATGAATAAGGCAACCAGAAAAGACATAAGAACTATACATGCCCCAAATAAAAACGGTGGGCCTGGGATGACAGCTCCCTGATGGGTGTGGGAAACAAATGAAGATTTGGTTAGTCAAAATTAGTCCTGGACGACCCCAAAAAAGCACACCACTGAAAAGTGCGTTATTTTCTCATAAGCAAATGTTCATTAAGTGTCATAGCAAATTCTAACAGAGCCTGGCATCTGGAATATGATGGAGGGCAACTAATCACTGCTTTGTGCACCACTTTCCAACAGCTTAACCAAACTTTCCAACAGCTTAACCAAACATGTAAACATGTAAACATGTAAACAAGTTATTTATCTCTAATCCTGCCCTGTGACCTGAGATCATGAACTATGTACATGAACAGTAATTCCAATTTTGTATAGAAATCTATATTAAATATAGCTTGGAAGGAGGGAAGTAATAGCAAATAAATAGTAGAAAAAGCACTCTAGCTCAAATTCTAGCTGGAATTTTAGGTCATTTCATCTTTTATCTGGCCTGAGCTTCACCAGAGGACAGCATTCTGATCAGAATAATTATATAGGTGAAAACAGAATCTGAACAAAGTAAAGACAAATCTTTTACATAAGATATTACATCACTGAAATGATCCCTCCCTAGTCCCAGGAAGCAATGAACATAGCACTTACTACTGTCAAATACAATAGTATTATAAAAATAAGAACACTTTCCAAATTTAAGGTCAGAAGATTTTGCTATAATCAGACACAACTGCTATTGTAAACCTAGACTTATTACCAAATTACCTGCAGGGCAGCATTGTTAGAATTCAATTCCAGTTCCAACTCAGTCAGTTCCACGTGGAACATGTAGAATATGAAGCCATACAGGGCTGGCCCCAGGCCATTACACAGTCCTCTTATTCCAGTTATGATACCCTGGGCAACTCCTAAGTCAGAAAAAAGAGAAGGGAGCCAGTCTTCTCAGATAAGCGTCTCAAGACTGGAGACTTAACAGTACTTTCTTACTAATATGAAATACTGCTTCTGCTGGACTGAGTAGTCTGGGCTGTGGAAAGGAGATTTTAGGGACTTTACCCATCATATTTTCATTCATTGCACAAATGTTTCCTTGGTTTTCTATGTCCTTTTAATGTTGTCCTCACTCAATGATCTATAGGGTATGAAATGACAGTGATGTTTCTAAAATCCTTTTGAGGCTGAATTCCCTAACAGCAGATCTTCCTATAATCAGGGAATAATAAAAAAGTTTTAATATTCTCCATTTATAGGCAATTTACACTTTTCTGTGGATTGAGAGTTTCCTTTTCTACTCATTTAATGGCACTTTCACAATAAAAATCTGCCCTTTGCCTCTTGTATCCCTGCCCATGTGTGAGTCCACAGAGGTCCTGATGCTGTGTGCTCCCAGCACCTTCAGACAGATTCTGTTCCTCACAGTGACCTCCATACTCCAGGTCCATCTCCCTGTACACCTCTACTGAAAAATCCAAGTGCTAATTTCTAGATATCTCTGGTATCTAATGTGGCAGGTCAAAAATTAGCTTGAATCATGAGATGAATGTTTCTGTAAATCAAAAATGGTCAAATATAATTCAACCTAATACAGTGTGTTCTAATAAGTTTATATGCTGACATTTAGAAACATCTGTATTAATACATGTAAGCATAAAAAAAGTCAAAGAAAATTCATGCCCTGAGAGATAGGATAGTGTCTCTTAGATGCCAAGGCAATGCCCATCCTTCACAGATAGCTCATGCCTTTACTTCAAGCACAACACCTCCCCAAGGATGCAGTCAGCTAAGTTAATATAACCAGGGTAACACACAGAATTTGTGGTCTTCAAATGATACTGCTATATTTAAAATAGATAACCAACAAGGACCTACTGTTAAAAAAAAAAAAAAGATTAAAAAAAAAGTAGATATGAATAAGATGGCTAATTTCTGATGCAGAAAAATAGCTGCAATGAATAAACTAGCTTTTCCAATCTAGTTTTTTATTGAAACTTTAGAAATATCTCTAAGGCATTAAAATTTTTTTCTTCTAAAATTCACTACTTTCTGACTATAGTCAGGTAAGCCATTAAGTGATGGTGAAAGAAAAGGACTAATTTTGGCAGTAGGAACTGCTTGATAGGGAAGCCAGAGGCACAAGAAGGATGAAGTAAGCGTCTAGACAGAGTGCTACTCTACACAGTCATCTTAATTTTGTCTCTCACTCTGCATCCAATTATCAAGAACTACTCAATTTATTTTTCTTTATCCACTCAAAGAATCATTTCCTAAATTGAGTAATGGACGTTGAGTGATTCCAAATTAAAGAAATTTCAGTGATTAAATAAAGAACTCATTGTTTTACTAACTAGTCTGTTAAAATATGATTAAAGTCGATTAAAGTCTAGTAAATTCTAACGGTGACAAATAAAAGAGGAGTCAAAACTGAAAAGAGAAAATGGATAGTTGTCTTAGTATTCTGACCTGCTGAGTCCAGATTTCAAAAATATGATCAAAGATCAAAGCAGGAAGGAAAACAGAATTTTCCTATTTGCCAAAGTAAATAGGTATGATTGTTGAGCAGGGACCACATGGCTGTAACCTCTTGCTTTGTTGATGTGAAGAGAGGTTCAGAGTTGCTCATGCTTATGGCAGGTACGTCTCCGTTGAAGGAGGAAAACAGTGACCTCACCTTGCTGATCTGACTCTGCATTCCGAGAGACGAGGGCACTGACTGCTGGAAATGTGATGCTGGACATGGCGGCCACGGTCCCTGCTGCCCACATCATCCTGCAATGACAGGACAGGCTGCGGTCAGGGAGCAGGCCAGCCCCAATGAGCTTGCTGTTCAGAGTACAATCAATGGCAAAAGCACTAAATGCTTTCTGTTTTCTTGTGTTAAGTTGCATTTATTTTATTCCTCTTTAAAAATGGATTTTTTTTTTAACCTAGAAGGTTATGCATCTGTTTATACTGATCACTTCACGGGCTGGGAAAGTTTCATTTCTTTATTTTACCTCTGTCAAATCTGTTCTTCTTCCTAGTTTCCCTATTACCGTATTTAGATGCAAGCTCAATGAAATACAAAAGGATTTCTTGTTCCTATAAATACCACATTTTCACTACGAATTTTCCACTGTTTTCTTTGTACTTCTCAAAGGCTCACCTCCATACTGTCTTTGAGCTGCTCAGTTTTCTACCCCTCAATAAAGTGTTGTGTGTCACCTACAGAAAAAGTTGGTGGCACATAACACTTCAGAGACCTGAAGTTCAGGATGACATCCTGCAGACTTCCAAGTGTGCTTCCTTTAGACCTTTGTTTTTTTCTCAATGAAAGGGACCTACATGTGTGTCAGTATTAGGCGTTGAGTGTGAGCAAAGTGAGACCCCAACTGGGCTTAAAACCTGCTTGGCCAGACTCTCTTGGGGATGACATGCACGTCCTTACTTAAAAGGAAAAACCCTTTAGGTCGACAGAATCTTTCTAAGGTAGCATGAGTTTGACTGAATCAGCTACTGAACCAAAGTTCATGGGACTGAAATTAAGATTTCCAAGAACAAAAAGAATCAACCACTGATCACCTAAAGCATTTCCATTTCTTCTAAATTGTGTCATCCATTTATGACTGCAAAATGGGGACCAACTCAAATATCTAAAACGGAGATATGGACTCTAGTATTTGGTAGCCAAGCACATAGGGAAACTTGCCACACAACAAAATAGCACTCAAATTTCTTTTTATTTCTTCTTATTCCACAGGGCTTAATTTGACCTTCCTTCCTCTTAATGGGAATCTAATACATTAGGAGTAATAACTGATCAGGATATACAAGATTCTGGAGGAGATCTCAGTGTTCATCTAACTCATATGCTTTGTATTATAAAGGTTATGTCACTGTCCAAAGTCACTCAGCTAATGATAGTAATAAATCCCACCATAATCAGTCATTTTTCCTTGTCTTCTTGTTTTGTTTTTGCCTATAATGTGTTGTCTCCAAAAATTGACAAATGTGTTTAAAAATTAGGCATAAAACTTTTTTTGGAGGGTTGGAAGAAGTAACAACTCACTGAAAGCCTGCTGAGGTGAAGGCAATCTATCCAAATAATCCTAAATTACCAGCTCTACCCTTCCCCAAATTAAGTCTAAACAGTTTTTGAAATGTTGAATACACTATGCCAGTAAAATAAGTCCTGCTTCCTTCACATCACACTCAACTAATTCGAGCTCCTCTAAAAGATACATCTATTAGTTCATAAGAATCTATGGGAGAGGCTTACCATGCCTGAGATCCAAAACCGTACCAGGCTAACTGGAACATCTGAAAACCCAAACCAAGGAGAACGGTGTTCTTATTCCCCAATGACCTCATCAAGATGGTAAGAAAGACCGTCTGCAAAGCAAAGGGGATAATCCTGAGTAATCATATGAACACAAGCACAAGATCTGATGCAAGTTCTGTGGGGAAGCCCATTAATGGTGACCAAGAATCTCAAAATGGCAGACCACCTGACCTAAGACCTTGGAGGCCGTGCAGTACTGATGTAGCTCAAAAGGGGTGAAACTTCGGGGCCTTCCCAGACTAACCTGGGCTCAGGGCCTTCGGCCTCCTCCCCAGAAACCTGTTTATCTGGTGCTTATCACGTCCCAAAAGGTCATCACAGCTGTTCAACAGTTACTGTGATTGAGAAGAAAATGCCTCTGTCTCTTTGGAGAAATGCCAATAATTTAACCACCAGTGAATAGCAAACCCCTGATGAACATTTACAGAGTATGTGGGATTTTGGTGGGGGTTAACAGTTTCACAAAGTTGGACTGATACAAATGTGATTTTAACAAATATATACTCTACTAAAAACTTAGGTGATATAGCCTGAAAAGGCATAGGATAAAAGGTGAATCTGGGCTAACTGACTAACCAGAGTTAATATAAAAATCATAAGCAACTTGAAAGTTTAACATAATTTACATTTGCTGATACAGTTAAAAAAAATAAAAGACCCTTGGTTTGATGCATTCCTATAAGCCTTGTCAATTCTAATATTTGGGCAAAGCAGTTTTGCAGGCTTCTCATTTCTCTTTGAAAGAGTTATCACAGAAGAATGCTCCACCTGGCCTACCATGCTTTAAAAGCAGCATATAGCTGTTCCAGGAAAATAGCCTTATAATAGTCCCATATGATATAGTGAATGCACCTAAGCATATCAATGAATTAATTTAAAGCACATATGCCCTGTCTTTTGTGGTCCTATAATAGATGGGGAAACGTTTAATAAATACTCTTTACTCATTACATATATCCTAACATACTGACTTACCACCATTTCTTCAGTCCTGGGGATACCAAGGATTGTAATAGTTACAAAATTTCATTTCTGCTTTTCACCTTCATTACTTTTCAATATTAAAATAATATTGAAACATTTTTCTGGTTAATTTTGCAATACTGGAGTTAGATTGTGGCTGGTGGTTGTAAAAGCAAATTTCTATTTGCTGAATTGATCCATTAGAGGTAACAACACATGCTCTACAAAGTATTGAAAAGTTGTGTTAAATTCCTCCTAAATCATAACCTTAAGATTCTATTAAAAATGGAATAACTCTATGGTCTGTATCCATTGTCAGTTTACTGGGTTTGATATTGTACCACAGGACACAAGATGTTGCCATGGCAGAGGAGGAGGGGAACTGAGGTAGTGGTGCAGGAGATCTCCATGAATATTTCTTTGCAGCTTCCTATGAATCTACAGTTACTTCAGATTAAAAACACTAAAAAAAAAAAGGATGAGTAAAATAACACTCACCTGAGCCACAATAGAAAGAATTCCTACCATAGCTATGAATGCTGCAATTTTAACAGATCCAAAACCTATGACCTGTGGAAATGAAAACACTTTGTAATACAGATATTATAAAAATAAGGAATGTTATGTTCCATTAAAGCCATAGAATAAAATAGTTGAGGAAAGTTCATAAAACCTTGACAATGGCAAATTAGGCAGTGCTCAAAGTTGAACCTATTTAACCAATAATTTATATCTAAATCTGTCATAAGAAATCATTATAAGTGGCACAACTTAATTTAACAAATATTAAGTATTAAGATAATATTTTCTATTGTAGGCCTACCTATTTTTTTCATATCCATCCCCATCTGCAACCCACCAAGAGACAAACATAACATTATCAAGCGTTGGAGAGAACATGAAGAAAATGATTCGATTTTTGATGCTGCCAACACAGAGTATGCTCACTGGCAAAGTCAGTGGCTCTCAACTTTGGCTGCACATTAAAATCATGTGAGCAACAGAGAAGGGGAGAAGAGAAGAAGGGAGAGAGGAGAAATGAGATGCTGGAATCCACTTGAGACCAATTAAATCAGACTCTCTGGGCCCAGACACAGGTATGTTTTAAAAAGCTTCCATGGTGATTCTAATTCTAATGAGCAGCCAAAGTTAGCTGGTAATGATTTCTAAGCCTCTTAATCTTAACAGCAGCTCCGAAATGCCTACTAAAACTTTTAAGTTTTATATATCAAGTTTTTATTTGCCCTATCTATTGAAACTTTATAAAATTCCAAAAAAAGCTTTAAAAATTATTGTATACAATCTTCACATTTCATAAATGACCGTCTTGCTTCAAGTTACACAACTAGCTAATAAAAAGGGTTAGAGCTAGAACCTCTGGTTCCCAAACCAGTGCTGCTGACATTAATAATATCCTATTACTCTCTAATCAAATGCAATTTTTAAAAATTGGAATCTATTTCTCAGTCTAATTTGTAAATATATATATATATTTTAATTGAAGTATTGTTGATTTAAAATGCATCAGTTTCTGCTATACAGCAAAGTGACTCAGTTATGCATAATATACATTCTCTTTTATATTCTTTTCCATTACGGTTTATCCCAGGACACTGAATATATAGTTCTTTGTGCTATACAGTAGGACCCTGTTGTCCATCCATTCTATATGTAATAGTTTGCATCTACTAACCCCAAACTCCCAGTCCATCCTTCCCCACACCCCCCGTAAATATACTTTTTAAAACAGCTTTATTGAGACAGAATTAAAATACCATACAATTAACCCATTACAAGTGTACAATTCAATGGTTTTAGTTTTATATTCACAGAGTTGGGAATTATCACCACGATCAATTTTAAAAGCTCTTATCACTCCTCAAAGAAACATCATAACCCCTTAGGATTCCCATTCCCCCAGCCTACTCTACCACCTAGCCAGTAATCTACTTTCTATCTCTATGGACTTATTTATTCTGAGCATTTCATACAAATGGAATCATACTATATATGGTCTGGCTTCTTTCACTTATAATGTTTTCAAAGTTCACCCATGTTGTAGTGTGTATCAGTGCTTCATTGCTTTTTACTGCCAAATAATAACATTCCATTGTATAGATATTTCACATTTGTTGATCCATTTCATCAGTTAATAGGCATATGGGTTGTTTCTACTTTTTGGCTACTATGAATAATAATTTGTGTAAGAGTTTTTGTATAGGTATATGTTTTCAATTCTCTTGGCTATATACCTAGAAATAGATTTGCTGGGAACTCTATGTTGAACACTTTGAAAAGGAGACATGTTTTTTCACTTTCTTCCTTGGACTTTCCCATTTTTCCTACATTATTTTCTATATTAAATGCAAATTTAATGTAATTTAATATATGCATATATAATTTTCTACATTAACCACACTATCTCACCACTCTTCCGTCCGAATCTCCAGCATCCACCCACCATAATGAGCAAAGCAAAAATAAAACTGCTTGAAAAAAGTTTTACTTAAACGTGCCACCATATAAAATATTATAGTCTCATACTCTCAGGAAAACTATGAGAATGGAGAATTTAACAAATTTTATTTAAAAATATCTCTAAAAAATAGAGGAATTTATCTTAGGAGGAGGCTTGCTCTGACAAAGTGGAGTAAACCATTAGGAGGAGGACTTCTAGTGAAATCAGTAAAAGACCAAGACAGGATTGCAATGGAAGGCAACTCAGGTCTTAGCAATCCCAGAGACCTAAAACAACAGTTGGAAAAGGGAACTTTTTTTTTTAATTGCTGTAAGTCAATTGCCTTTTGGGGAGGACAAAGTATAATTTTTTTTTGTGCGGTACGCGGGCCTCTCACTGTTGTGGCCTGTCCCGTTGTGGAGCACAGGCTCCGGACGCGCAGGCTCAGCGGCCATGGCTCACGGGCCCAGCCGCTCCGCGGCATGTGGGATCTTCCCAGACCGGGGCACGAACCCGCGTCCCCTGCATCGGCAGGCGGACTCTCAACCACTGCGCCACCAGGGAAGCCCAAAGTGTAAATTTTTAAAGAGAAAAATCAGAAGGGAGAAAAGATTATTTTGGTTATTGTTTGTGAGCCACCTTGAAGTCTACAGTGGTGTTGAGCTATGGCCTACTACAGATGGCTAAGCAAGCTGGCTGTGATCAGACCCAGGGGTCAGGGCACTTCTGAAATAAACTTTACCTCTCTGTGAAATTTAATGGGTATTATTAAAGATTTAATAAATTTTGTTTTTACTAATTCTCTTTCTGTATAACTCTCAAAGAAATTTTTTCCACAGTAAACATTTTATTGTGTTTTTAAAATTACTGCACTAAAGGTCTCCTGACTACTAATTATATGTCAGCACCTACATTTATAACTAGAAGCAAGTTAACACATTTTTTTTCTCTACAGTGTTTTCCCACAAAACACCTCTAGCCAGATCCCAATCTCTGGTTTTCCTCATGTTCAAAAGCTACTAGGCACTCACTACTCACCTGCCTGAGATAGAGGAAAAAACTTGAATACTGTCCAGCCTCAGGAAGGTATGAAAGAAAAACGGTGATGCAGATTAGTAAGACGGTAGAATCTTTTCCAACTTTCTTCAGTGACTAGGAATAAGCAGAAACAGAAACATATAAAAAGCAAATAGATACTGATGTCACTGATATTCTGGGATATTGGCTGTACTGTTTTGATCTATTAAGGTGGATAACAAAAGATGAATGGATTATAAAAGGAATTGAGCCTTAACATTAAATCTATCACCATCTCTTTAAGGAGGTTACAAGTCCTAATTTCAGAGGTATGTTTCAAATATTACAGCTTTCTCTCTTTGTTAACAATATTGGTTCACATCCTGAAACAGACCCTGAATGTCCTATGAACAGACCCTGAAAAAACACTGCTCCAGAACCTTTTAAGAAAATCTCATCTCTCTCTTTCATTCATAATACAACTCCTTTAAAGCCATAAACAGTACAGTGTTTTCATTATACATAAATTTACTCTGTATTTTTAAATGTTAGCATTAAATTTGCCTTTAAAATTGGTAGACGAAAAAGTATGCTCCAGCCATGGGGTCAGTGACGACAAGATTCTCTGACCAGTAACAACTTTTTGAATGTTACAACCTTGTCCAAAATCCTATACTCCTCTCTACACAGGATATTTGAGTAGACCAAAAGGTGCACCAAAAGTTGTCTACAGAGTGTAGAGTTCTGCAGTGCATTCTAGGTGATCGTAACTGTAACCTTCATATAATTAAAAGCAAAAGTAGCTAATGTCTATTGGGACCTTGCTATATACCAGACACTAGACTGGTTAATTTATATACATTCACTGCAATCCTCATAACAGCCCTGAAAAGTAAGCCACAATAGTTCCACTTCACAGAGGAATTTCTCTGTGTAGCTTGACAAGGTGGGAGGTCTGACTGGCTCCACTCCTGGTTTCCTTTTCTCCACACCTATTTCTTGATATCTGACATTACAGCACAAACAGAATGAGCAGGGTCCCCAGGTCATACAATGAGGGAGCTTTTTAGAAAAGAATTTCTCATGAGTTAGTTTTTTTATATGTATTTTTCCTAAAAGGTAAACTTAAGGGAAGAATGCAAATATCAAATCTCTGGTTATATTTTTCCGCACATATTTTCTTCAAGAACAATTTCAAACCAGAGAAGGTGGGGAGAGAAGATTCTTCTCAGTACTTTTTCTAGTTGTTAATGGGATTCCCCCATGACAAAAGAGAAAACAAAGACTCTATTCAATCAGCAAAAGACAAGTTCAAAGCCTCTGTTCAACATGGGTGTATACTAACAACTTAGATAATAACTACTTTAGTCGGTCCAAATGCATTTAACCTTTTTGAATTGAAGTGAATCGAAACAACCGCTTCAAATGGCCACTTTCATTTATTTTGTTAAAAGAAGGATGAAAACAACTATGCAAAAAGAAAAAATACCTTCCTTCCCAAGTCTTCATCAGGGATAAACTGGACATTTCTTGTCTCTTCCCACAGGATAACCACGTTTGACTTAAGAAGTAGCAATTCTATATATTCCTTGGTATACAGTCTACCTCAGTCCCTTACTTGCAAATACATTTTTTCTGTTTTTACTGGAGAAAAAAAATAGATCAACAACTGCTAGGATGCTTGAGGCTGCAGGAATGTTCTTTTATTTGCATGGCTTAGAAAGATATTTAGGAAAGTAAATGTTTTCATGTTTTTATTTACCGCAAAAGGGTCTGCTTGTTTCCAAGAAATCTGAGCTCCCCAGGAAAGAGGTCTCATTTTCTCTGGCAAAGATTCTGGAACAGCCAATAAGATGAAGCAGATGTCCAGAAGAGCCACCACTGTGGCCACCAGCACAACAAGGCTGTCTCCATAACTGGCGGACAGGTATGCTCCAATGGCTGGGCTGCTGACCAGACTGGCTGCAAATGTGGCTGAGACCTATGGAAAAAGCACACTCTCACCCAGGGTCCCATCTGCTGCAGGTGCACAGCTATATTCCTGTTCTCATCCAGGTTCCCACAGGTACATACCTAAAGCCATCCATCCCTGGCTTTAAAAAGACAAAAGGATTGTGTTGCACACAACTTTTAAGAATGAAAAAGAATGAAAGTAATTTTGTTTTAAGGACTTGTTCATAAGCTATTAACTAAGTGGAGTTATTCTAGAAAGCTACAAGAATACAAAATAATGATTTGTTAGAAATAAAAATTGTAAAACCTTCCCCATAAATAAAATATACATGTTTTAATCTTCTTTATTTGGGGAATGGGGATGTAGAGAGAAAGGTATGAAATAAATTTCTGCAGGGTTGATGATAAAATCTACAAATTACTCAGAGACTAGGCTTGATTTCATCTTCCAAAAACATGTACTGTTTCACCATTTCATTAGCACTGAGAGGGGGAAAAATCTCTGGTAATCTTAGAAAAAGCTATAACAACAACAAAAAATCCAAAAAGATTTGTTGAGGGAGATGTCAAAGCTTTTTAAATGGAGAAATCCCCAGGCTAGGGACTTTTGTCATGCTGTCATCCCCAACCTCCACGTAATACCAGAAACCACTGACTCAACTGATCACCCTTGCAACTTGAATCCATGTGAAGCTTCTTCACACTGCTTTCCTACAAGCACGTAGAAAGCTCCCTTTATTCTGAAATGTAATCTGAATGTTCAGAAGCTTAAATGGGCAGTCTCCAAATTATAACCAGACTGAGTGTCAAAAGCACATTTATAATAAGTTGGTTATTTAAACTTCTAATGGATTTTAACAGAAACTACAGAAATCATTATCTATGATTGAAATTACGACTCCTGGGTAGCCAATAACATTTTTTCTTCATCCATCACCCCCCAACTGAATGTGATAATACAACGTATTGGAAATTAGTATTATACTAAAAATATTATAAAAGCCAAAAGTAAAAAAATTTCTGGAGAAAAAAAGGGAATATAGAGAATTCTAATTTGGGGAACAGGAATTCCCTGGTTCAATATTTATTGAGCATCTACTATGTGCCAAATAAATAAGAAGACAGAGCTCCTGCCCTTCAGGGTTTTTCATTTTATTTAAGAAGATCAAGACAATCATGTAACTTTATATTATAAATTGCAATGACATGCAAACAGCTATGTGAGCGCTCCTGCAGCATCCTCACGTGCTACGGAAGCACTGCTGCAGGGTCCTCAGGTGCTAGTACTAACAACATCATACCTGCACAAAATGGGTCATTCATTCATTTATTCATAACAGTTTTCCACTACTTAATCCTTATCAAATTACTGTATGTAAATTGAGAAGATATTCTACAACTCAATGTACAAATAAAGAAACAATATATGTCTTAAGTTCACATAGATGAGCAAGAACTGGAAGCCATTTTCCAATTTCTCAAATTAATCTTTCTCACTAAAATGCACAGTCAGACTTAGACCTAAATTTCAGCTAAAACTGCTTCTATAATTCCACAGCATTCCAAGTGTAAAGAATCTAAAGATCATGGAGTATACAGAAGAAAACACTCAATCATTTATTTCGTTATTTGTCAAAGACATTTCTAATTCTATCATAATTCTATTCTAGCCAATTGGACATTTTCTAAGATAAAGACTGTTCAATAACTCAAGATTTGGTCATTAAGAACAATGGAATTGGGCTTCCCTGGTGGCGCAGTGGTTGAGAGTCCACCTGCCGATGCAGGGGACACGGGTTCGTGCCCCGGTCCAGGAGGATCCCACATGCCGCGGAGCGGCTGGGCCCATGAGCCATGGCCACTGAGCCTGCATGTCCAGAGCCTGTGCTCCGCAACGGGAGAGACCACAACAGTGAGAGGCCCACATACCGCAAAAAAAAAAGAACAATGGAATTAAATTATTATCTATGTAACAATAATTTAATATATAAGAATACACGATACATCAGTTTTGAATAGAAAATGACTGCCTTCTTTACTAAGCTCCCCACAAATTTGAAGGGGATACAGTAACTACTTCAGATATAAACAAGAGGGATAAAGAATGATTGATTATGAGATTAATGCTCATTATCAATAAATGATGCACTCCAAACCATGGTAAACTTTTAAATTCATCTTTCCCATCCATGTGATGTATCCTGCAACACTGCTCTAAGGGAGAAGTGCTCTATTTTCTGGTATTTCCATAATTCAAACATTTGTACACTGCCATGGAGAAATTACCAAAGGCAGAAATCTTAATGAGAATCTTTAAGTCTTGCAAACCATGAAAAAGACATGAGCATTATTATTTACAAGTCTATGTATCTGAAGACCTGAAAGCTTCATAACTTGACTTAGATGGTACCGCAAGGCAAATGCTCTCAGACACAGAGGGGCAGGCCTATCCCCTCCTCCTAACACAGCCCAATTTGTTTAGGTCCTACAGTGCTCAGGATTTCCTCCTCCCATCTCTCTGTCTACTAATGCCCACCTATAATACCCTAATCTTCCTCCCTCCATTCCCTTAGTGGTCCATTGAAGCAGGTATAACACTTAAAGATCAGTTTAATTTCTTCCAAGTATGCAAAAAGTAAAACATAATTATTATATACATGTAGTAATAGTGAGAAACAACAGGAATTTAGTGGGAAAAAATCTGTTATTAAAATATTTAATAATGAATACTCTGAGAGCCAATTTAATCATGTGGAATATGGAAATGAAAATAAAAAGGTTAGTCACCAAATTTCAAATATCAGAAGGGGACAGGGAGCAGCAGTGGTTTCCTAATTGTTTTATTTGATTAGTTACATTGCTCAATAAATATTTGTTGAATGAGTTTCTGAGAATCTATGGCCCCATGAAATTCTATGTAAAATGTTGCATCTTTCTTAAAACTTAAAGCAGCCTACTTGCTTAGTTTGTGTATTTATCTAAAATCCCTCTTTAACACTCAATACGACAGCGGTGAGTAAATCTAAAGGATGACTTCACCACAACAGTCTCTCAATGAGCATTAACTTAAATTCATTATTGCAGCCATTGAAAGAAAATACCACTTTTCTTTGTTTACTGGAGGAGTTTCAGTAAGGAAGATATACATATATATTCTTTAACAGATCTCAAAATGCTTCTTAGAATTTCAGCTAGACTTGATTGACAATCCTATAATTAACTGGCAATAAATCCTCCTATATCTGTAAGTTAGCCTGCAAGCTTTTTTTCTTTTACTTTTTTCAGGTTTGTCATCTCAACATCTGACATGTAGAGGTAAATGTAAAGGTTAGCCACTGGCCAAATCCTGGGTCCTGTGACCAAGTCCAGGAAGCCTTACATGCTGGCTGAGGGCACACTTCAGTAGGGCGCTCCTCTCACTAACTTCTCTCAACATACCTACGAACAGCCATTATTATAATTGCCATTTTACAGATGAAGAACTGAGCTGGAGACAGGGGAACTAAGTCATGATCACTTTGGTTCCAGAACTCTCTCTCTCTCTGAAATCTTTCCTAAGTACGACTGCTTTGCACAACAGCTTCATGAGGGTGGAGAGAAGAGCACACTGCACACTGAAGGGGAGCAGAATAAGCCACCCCAAAATGTGCCACTTTGGCATGTAGATTGTTTTTAGCTGAAGGCAATTAAGACCCAGGAGACTCAGGAAAAGCTTTTTACCTTTCCCTTAACAGCCTAAAAGAATTTAGACAGGAGGCCTATGCCAGGAAGAGAGCAAATAGTAAAGATAACTTTTTATATCAGACTTATCTGCATGGAATGGCAAACATTTGTTTACCAGATATTTGCTCTCATCTTCCTGTGAATTGTCTTCCTTCCCTTTGAAGCCCCAGACCCCTACCCTCTTTCTCCTTAGCTCAGGATGGTATATAAGCCTCAATTGCCTGACTTTCCTTGAGTATCTCATATCTTTGTGGGACTCCCATACAAATGAAATTAAATTTGTTTTTCTCCTGTTAATCTGTCTTACGTCAATTTAATTATTATGCTGGCCAAAGAACCTAAAAGGGAAGAAGGGAACATTTTTCCTGTCCACACCCAATTACCCCAAGAGGTTCACACACTGAACACATACCCACAAATGCTCGCCTGTCATCTTTTCCCCTTGAACCACTTAAGTAATTTTCAGAGTTGTGACACTCTGACCTAAATGGCTTCAGCCTGCCATCTTCTACAGGTCTTTCTTCTCCTATGTAACCACAGTGCCATTATCTTGCCTAAGAAAATTAGAAATGATTGTCAATTACCCAAAAAAGTTCTCCTATAACTTTTGTTTTACACTCAGCAATTATTTGCTGAATGAATGTAGTCCTTTTTCTGTAGTACCATGTCCCAAATAAGTGCCTGAGTCACACAACTAGCAATACAGTAACAATGGATTAACATGGCTGAGGTTTTATCACCTCTCCAATTCTAATTAGGTACACAGAGACCTATGATCCTAGCACTTGTTTACTGTCATGTTTCCTCAAGAGATTAGCTAACAAGAAACAAATCAAACCAACTTTAAAAAAACTTTGCAACTGACAACTCAACACATCCTGCCAATCTTCCAACACTAAAACCAGAAAATAAATTACTAGCAATTTCTATCTTGCTATTTTTAACTTCTCATAAGTCTCCTTTTTCATTTCAATTGCTTTGGATTTTCTTTTACATAAGTCAATATTT
The DNA here is from genome assembly GCF_003031525.2 of Neophocaena asiaeorientalis asiaeorientalis. Taxonomy (NCBI): domain Eukaryota; kingdom Metazoa; phylum Chordata; class Mammalia; order Artiodactyla; family Phocoenidae; genus Neophocaena; species Neophocaena asiaeorientalis. Next base: position 58,769 of record NW_020171793.1, read on the forward strand.
AACACTATTTTAATAAAATCTCACTTTCCAGTGAATTTTTAGTAGAATGTCCATTATTTCTCTGATTAAAAAACAATCTATTATCTTACCCATCCATAAGCAGTACTTCGCTCATGCTCCTGAGTAACATCAGCTACATAGGCAAATATCACAGAGAACGTGACTGAGAAGACTCCAGACATGGAAATCATTGCAAAATACCACCTATAAAAAGATTATTTTAAACACCCATGAGAGAAGTAGTGTATACACACTTTTATAACCAAAGCCAAAGATATCATGTAAAGACTATAAACCAACAAATAAATTTAAAAAATACATGTATATTTAAAGATATAGAGGACAACTAATAAAATTATAATCAAGATGGAGAGGAAGGAGAAACATACTAATTTTGTCATTGTTCAAGGGGTTTCAGTAAATGCAGTTTAAAAAAATGAAAGAGTAAGGGTATGCAGTAAAGTTATACTTTTAAAGGTAGCCAGAACAGAAATTAAAAATTTCTAAACTTCCTAGCTTTAGCTAAGAATAATACATATACACAAAAGCAGGAAGCATTTTAAAAATTAATGTAATTAAGACAAAAAATTTCTATCATATGCATAGATGCTTAAAAAATCTAGTTAAAATATTAGCAAACAGAATCTCACAGAACAAAAAGTAGGGTTTAATCCTAGGAGGTAAGGATGTTTCAATATTAGAAGTCTACTAATATGCTTCATCATGCTGGTAGATCTAAGAAGAAAATTCAAATGATCTCCACTGATGCAAAAGGCATCAAATAAAATTTGACATTCAACCTTGATTTTAAAAAAGAAAATCTCTAAATAAAATAGGAACAAGTATTTTTAAACCCAAAAGGCAGCTTAATACTCAATGATGAAACATTATATTTCCTTCATATATATGAGGTAGATAGGTCCTAGATAGGTCCATAATCATTACTTTTATTTAACATTATTCATTAGTCTACACATGTAGCAGAAGCAGCAGCATGAAAACTGGAAGAGAAGAGGTAAAATCATTTAAAGATCTGAAGAAAATAATTTTAAGGTATTGAGAGGACATTAAAAAAAACCCTAATTCATCAGAAAAGCATGACTTGTTCTTGGACAGAAAGACTCAATACCAAAAAGTATTTTATAAAAATTTATCTGGTAGGAAATAAAATGATTCATTATAGATAGCCAACACATTTGGAACATGACAAATGTTGACCTAAAATTTCTATCAAATAATCAAATGAGAGTATTTTCACATGAGCACCCCCCTCCGAAACTATTAATTGAATTTTTTAAAAAAACCCAAAAAACTGAAACACAAAAACCCTCCATTCTAAAGTATGTTCTTCACATAGGAATAGCATCTCAGCAACAGGAATTTTGGCCAAAATACCATCCTCTGTACTCCAGAAAAACTAAGTTACTGCTCAGGTGCAAATTCCAACCCATTTTTATTAACTAAATAGCCTTGGTTAACATGCTAACTATTCTCTCCTTATTTATCATGAAAAAATGAGATCAAATTAAAATTCACATTATGATTTAGAATAAGTTATTGGTCTTAATACAGTACACACAAAAGTGACTCCTGCCTTTTGATATAAACTATGTTCATGTCAGTGCCCTAGAGCAATGAGCTGACAAAAACAACACATTTTCAAAGTCAAATGAGCCACAACTGAGTGAGTACAGGGATTGTCTGTCCCCTCCTAGGACCTAATCTTGTAACTTACCTCATGGCAACAATAGCTGCCCTTAGAGACATCTTTTCTTTCTATTTCTTCACCTAAGTGAAGAACTTAAGTGGGCATGATGGCAACTGCCTACTAGCTTTCAGTATTACCGAAGAGTTCAAATGAAAACACAGGTACAACTGTTTTGCAAAGGTTAAAAAGCACACTGCAGGTGTACTGTCCACATGTGACCCAAAACAGACAGTCATGATGGAGGACCTAGCCACTCACCATGGACTAATCCTCATCAGTGGAATTGGGAAGCAGGTGAAGAAGACGGTGCCGAGGAGAAAGGGCTTCCTTCCCCACACATCAGACAGCGCACCTATGAGTGGGGCGCTCAGAAAAGAGAGCAGGCCCTGGAGAAAAAGCAGAAGCAAAGGTGAGATTTATAATGTGATCCCCCAACTACTTGTAATTCTTATTTTCTAAATGTATTTCTAAATGCTCCAATTCATTTCAGTGGCTCCAAAACAGAGTAATTTGAAACATTAAATATAACCTGTCATTAAAAAAAACAAACTAACAAAATTTTTAAGCGTGCTGTTTGAGAGGGGAAGAAAGGGTTAAGAGCTTATTTTCTGGGAGAAACTGGAAAAGAGAGGTGATGTAAAATATATACACCCACAGTTGGCCCATAACGTGAACACACACCAAGTGTATGGAAAGGAGCCAGACACTTAATTCATTTTTTTTTTTTTTTTTTTTTTGG